>NW_007252219.1:7694-8652 GCF_000164805.1 Carlito syrichta | reverse complement strand
ATAGGTAGCTAGTTAGTTAGCTAACAATTTATTTGCAGCTGGCTAACTACGTATTGAGCTAGTTAAATCAGTTGACTAGCTACCTGGTTAGCTGGTTAATTCAACTAGTTAAGAGAACTGGCAAACCAACTGGCAAGGTAGGTAACTAGATCGTTAAGTCAGCTAGATAGCTACCTGACTAGCTAGTGATGTTTGCGAGTTAAATCAGCTAGCTAGTCAACTGGCTAGCTGGTTAAGTCAGTTAGTTTAGTCAGCTGTTTAGCCAGGTGACTACATAGGTAGATAGCTGGGTAAGTCAGCTTGCTAGCCAGCAGACTAGCTGTTCAATGCACCTAGTCAATTCTACTGGCTAGCCTGCTAGCCAGGTAGGTAGCTAGCTAGTTATGTGAGCTTGCTAGTCAGCCTACTAGCTTAAGTCAACTAGGTAAGTCAGCAGGCTAGCCATCTGGTTGGAAGATAGCCAACTAGTTCAGTCAACTGGCTAGAAAGCTGACTAGCTGGTTAAGTCAGCTAGTTAAGTCAGCTGGCAATCAGCTACCTAGCTAGTTAACTCAACTCATTAAGTCTTTTGGCAATCCAGCTGGTTATGTAACTAAGAAGCTAGTTAAGTCAGATGGCTAGCCATCTGGCTAGCTAGTTATTTCAGCTAGTTAAGACAGCTGGGTAGCTAAGTAGATAGCTGGTTAAGTCAGCTAGTTAAGTTAGTTTGCTAGCTAAAGTCAGTGAGTTAAGACAGCTGGCTAGCCAGCTGGCTAGCTGAGTTGCTAGATAGTTAAGTCATCTGTATAGACAGTGAGCTAGCTAGTTAAGTTACCTAGTTATGTCAGCTCACTATCCAGCTGGTTACCAAGGTAGCTAGTTAAGTAATCAGCTGGCTAGCCAACAGGCTTCATAAGTAGCTGGCTAGTTAAGTCAGCTGGCTATCTAGCTGGCTAGCTAGGTAGCTATGCAGTTAGGT
>NW_007252219.1:0-6277 GCF_000164805.1 Carlito syrichta | reverse complement strand
AGTTACCTAGTCAATAAAGTCACCTGGCTACACAATTGGCCAGCTAGTTAAGTCAGCTAGTTTAGTCAGCTGGCTAATCAGCTGACTAGCTAAATAAGTCAGCTCGTTAAGTCAATTGTCTAGCCAGCTGGCTATATAGGTAAAAAGCTTGTTACATGAGATGTGTAGCCACCTGGCTCGCTAGTTATTTCAGCTAGTTACGTCAGCTGAGTGGTTAGGCAGCTCGCTAGTTAAGTCAACTTGATATGTCAGCTAGCTAGTTAGTTAAGTCAGTTAGTTAAGTCAGCTTGCTATATGGTAGCTAGCTAGGTAGTTAACAATTTGAATCTGCTAATTAAGACAACTGGCTTGCTAGGTAGCTAGCTAGTTATGTCAGCTATTTAAGTCAGCTGGGTAGCTAGTTAAGTCTGTTAGTTAAGTCAGCTGGATAGCCAACTGCCAAGCAGGCTATCTAGCTTTAAGTCAGCTGGCTAGCCAGCTGGCTAGCTAGTTAAGTCACCTACTTAGCTCGCTGGCCAGCAGGATAGCTAGGTAGTTAGGTAGTTAAGACAGCTTGCAAACCTACAAGTTAAGTAGGTAGGTAGCTGGTTAAGTCAGTTGGCTAGCCATCCATCGTCTAGTTATGTCAGCTAGTTAAGTCAGCTAGCTATACAGTTGTCTAACTAGGTAGCTAGCTAGTTACATCTGCTTGATAGCCAGCTGTCTACTTCGTGAAGTTACCTAGTTAAGTGAGCTGGCTAACCTGCTGGCTAGCTATATAGCTAGGCAATTAAGTCATCTGGCTAGCCAACTGACTAGCTAGGTAGCTAGCTATTTAAGTCTGCTGTCTAGTCAGCTTGCTAGCTAGTTAAGTCACCTAGTTAATTCAACTGACTAGCCGGCTAGCGAAGTCACCTAGGTAATTCAGCTGTATAGCCAGTTGACTAGCAATGTAGCAAGCTAGTTAATTCAACTGGCTAGAAAGCAGGAAAGCTAGTAAAGACAGCTAGTTAAGTCAGCTGGCTAGCCAAATCTCTAGCTAGATTGTGAAATAATTAAATCTGTTTCCTAGCCAACTGGCTAGCTAATTAAGACAATTAGTTAAGTCACTTGCTATCCAGTTGGCAAGAGAGGTAGAGAGCTAAAGTCAGCTGGCTAGTCAGTGTGCTAGCAAGTTAGCTAGCTAGTTATGTCAGCTGTCTACCCAGCTGGTTATCTAGTTTAGTCATCTAGTTAAGTTAGCTTACTAGCCATTTGGCTCCCTAGGTAGTCTGCTAGTTAAGTCAGCTGGCTAGACAGTTGGCTAGCTAGGTAAGTGATCTAGTTTATTCAGCTGGATAGCCAGCTGGCTAGCTATGTAGCAAGCAAGTTAAGTTAACTGACTATATAGCAGGCCAGCTAGTTAAGACAGCTAATTAAGTCAGCCGGATAGTGAGTTGGCTTGCTAGTTAGTGACCTAGTTAAGTCAGTTGTCTATCTAATTAAGTCAGCTAGTTAAGGCTGCTGGCTATCCAGGTGGCTAGAAAGCTAGAGCACTAGTTAAGCCAGCTGTCTATCCTACTGGATATCTAGTTAAGTCAGCTAGTTTAGTCACCTGGCTTTGAGCTACCTAGCTTGTTAATCAACTATTTAAGTCAAGTCGCTAACCAGCAGGATAGTTAGTTAAGTCACGCTTTAAGGAAGTTGGCTAGCCATCTCCCTAGCTAGTTAAAAATCTAGTTAATTGAGATGGCTAGACAGCAGCCTAGCTAGTTATTTCATCTAGTTTAGTCAGCGGGCTAGCTAGGTAGCTAGCTAGTTTAGTCAGCTAGTTATGTCAGCTAGCTAGCTTGTTAAGTCAGCTAGTTAAGTTGGCTTTCTAGCAAGATATCTAGCTAGATAGCTAGTTATTTCACCTAGTAAATTCAGCAGGCTAACTAGTTAGCCAGCTTGTTAAGTCAGCTAGTTAACTCAGCTTGCTAGCTAGTTAAGTCACCTTGCTAAGTCAGCTGGCTAGACAGCTGCCTAGCTGTCTATCTAGCTAGTTAAGTCACCTAGTTAACTCAGCTTGCTAGTCCACTTGTTAGCTAGGTAGCTAGGTAGTTAAGTCAGCTGGTAAGACAGCAGGATACGTAGTTAGCTATCTAGTTAAGTCAGCTGGCTAGCCACCTGGCTAGCTAGAAGTTTCAGCTAGTTAAGTCAGCTGACTAGCCAGCTGGCTATCTAGATATGTCAACTTGTTGAGTTAGCTGGCTAGCCAGCCGGCTAGCTGGTTAAGTCAGCTAGTTAATTCAAGTGGCAAGCCAACTGGCTATCTAGGTAGCTCGCTAGTTAAGTCAGCTGGCTAGCCACCTGACTAGGTAGGTAGCTAGCTAATTATGGCAGTTGGCTAGCTGACTGGTTAGCTAGCTAAATCAGCAAGTTAAGTGAGCTGGTGAGCCGGCTGGCTAGCTAAGTGGCTAATTAGTAAAGCCAGTTTGCTAGCCGGATGTCTTTCTAGTTAAGTCAGCTAGTTAAGTCAGCTGGTTAGACAGCTTGCTAGCTAGGTGACTGGCAATTTAAGCTGCCTTGTTAGCAGGCTGGTCAAGTAGGTGACCAGCTATTTAAGCCAGCTGGCTAGCTGGCTGACTAGCAGTGTGTCTGGCTAGTTAAGTCGACTGACTATCCCAATGCCAAGCCTGTGACTGGCTATTTATACTGGCTGGCTTTCCAGGTGGCGAACCCACTAGCTAGCTAACCAGTTGCCAAGCCAGCTCGTCAGCAAGGTAGCTAGCTAGTTAAGACTTGTGGCTAGCTGTGTAGCAAACCAGGTAGCTAGCTAGTTAAATCAGCAGGCTAGCCAGCAAGCCAGCCTATTAGCTAGTCTGCTACATAGCCAGCTAGCAAGTTAAGTGAGCTAGCAAGTCAGTTAACTATTCAGGTACCTAGTTAAATCAGCTAGTTAGTCAGGTTTCTAGTCAGCTAGCAGGTTATGTCAGATAGATAGTTAAGTCTGCTAGCAAATCAACTAGTTATTTAGCTAACTAGTCAGCTAGCAACTCAGCTAGCTGGTGAGATTACTAGTGGGCTCCCTCGTTTTTCATCAGGTCAGCTAACTAGTAGGCTCACTCGCCTGCCAATAGGTCAGCAGACTAGTCATCTCGCACGCCAGCCAACAGGTCAACTAACTTGTT
This sequence comes from Carlito syrichta, assembly GCF_000164805.1. NCBI lineage: Eukaryota > Metazoa > Chordata > Mammalia > Primates > Tarsiidae > Carlito > Carlito syrichta. The sequence continues at coordinate 3,146 of NW_007252219.1, read as the reverse complement.
GGTTCACTCACAGGTCAACAGGTCTGCTAAATAGTCAGCTCGCTCACCAGCCTACTAGTAAAGTCAACTCATTGTTTGGCTCACCAGCCGGCCGACTAGTTATGGCATCACATGCATCAGCTCACTTGCCAGCAGACTAGTTAATTCAGCTGACCAGTCGGCTCCCTCACCGGCCAACTAGTTACATCAGCTCACTTGTCTGCCCACTCGCTGGTTGACTAGTTAAGTCAGCTAACCTTTCATCCTACTAGCCAGCCATCTACTTAAATCAGCTAACCAATTGGCTGATTAGTGGGCCAACATGTCAGCTGACAAGTTAAGGCAGCTAAATAGATGCCTGACTAGTTCGGTCAGCTAACTAGTCGGCCAACTTGTCGGCCAACTAATCAGGTGAGCAAACTACCCAGCCAAATACTAACCCGAACTAACTATAGGGCCAAATCATCAGCCAACTCTTTAACCAAACTAAATCGTTGGCTGATTATTCGGCCAAATTGTTAAGTGAGCTAACAAGTTGGCCGAGTAGTCAGGCAACGTGTTAAACCAGCTAGCTAGTCAACTGACTCGTCAGCCAACAAATTAATTCACCTGGCTAACTCGTTAACAAACCAGTTAAGTCAGCTAATTAACTCGTTTACCAACTAGTTAAAACAGTTATCTAAATCATTAACCAACTCATTAATTTAGCTAGCTATTTTGTTATCCAACTAGTTGTCAGTTATATAAGTGAGCTAGCTAACTAGCTAGCTATCTAAGAAAGCTAAGTCACCTATCCCACTAGTTAGCTAATTATTTAAGTCAGCTTCTTAAGTCTGCTACCTAAATAGTTAGCTAATTAATTAAGTCAGCTTATTTTTCAGCTAGTTTAATAGTTAGCCAACTATTTAATTTACGTAGTTAATTCAGCTAGCTAACTAGTTAAGTCAGCCAGTTAAGTCAGCTAGTGAAATAGTTGTCAGCTAGCTAAGTCAGCTAATTAAGTCAGCTTATAATTTGGTCAGCTGGTTAAGACAGTCAGCTAGCTAGTTAGCTAAAGGTTTAAGTCAGCAGGTTGAGTCAGGTAGTTAACTAGTTAACTAATGGGTTAGATCAGCTGGTTGAGTCAGCTAGCTAGCTAGTTAGCAAACGGATTGAGTCAGCTGGTTGAGGAGGTTAGCTAGCAAGTTAGCTAACGAGTTAATTCAGCTGTATGGTCAGCTAGCTAACTAGTTAACTAAGGAGTTAAGTCAGCTGGATGAGTCAGCTAGCTTGCTCATTAGCTAATAAGTCAGATGAATAAGTCACCTAGCTAGCACGTTAGATAACGATTAAGCTAACTAGTTATCTAGCTGGTTAAGTCTGCTAGCTAGCAAGGCAGCTTACTATTTAAGTCAGCTTGATATCAATGTAGCTATCTAGTTAGCTAACTATTTAAGCCAGCTGACTAACTAGATAGCTAGCTAGTTAGCTAATGAATTAAGTCATCTGGTTAGCTAGGCAGTCACTAGTTAAGTCAGTTGGCTAGCCAGTTGGCTAGCTGGTTAATTCAGCTAGTTAAGAGAGCTGGCTAGCCAACTGTCTTGGTGGGTAGCTATTAGTTAAGTCAGCTAGATAGCTACCTGGCTAGCTAGTGATGTCAGCGAGTTAAGTCAGCTAGCTTGCTTACTGGCTAACTGGTTTAGTCAGCTGTCTAGTCAGCTGGCTAGGTAGGTACCTAACTACATATGTAAGTTTGCTGGCCAGAAGGATAGTTTTTCAATTCAGCTAGTTAAGTCAGCTGGCTAACCTGCTGGCTAAGTAGAGAGTAAGACAGGTGGTTAGCAAGCTTGCTAGCTTAAGTCAGTCAGGTAATCTGCTGGCTAGCCAGTTGGCTAGATATGTAGCCAGCTAATTAAGTCAGCTGGCTAGCCATATGACTAGCTGGTTAACTCAGCTAGTTAAGTCAGCTGGCAACCAGTTGGCTAGCAAGTTAAGTCAGGTAGTTAAGTCAGCTGGCAACCAGCTGTCTAGCTAGTTAAGTCAGTTCATTAAGACAGTTGGCTATTCAGTTTGCCAGCTAGCTAAAAACTAGTTAAATCAGATGGCTAGTCATCTGGCTAGTTATTTCAGCTAGTTAAGTGAGCTGACTATCTAGAACACTAGCTATATAAGTCAGCTAGTTATGGCAGCTAGGTAACTAGTTAAGTCATCTAGTTAAGTCAGCTGGCTAACTAGATAGCTAGCTAAATAGCTAGTAGTTAATCCAGTTACATAACCCAGCTGGCTAGCTAGGTAGTTCGCTGCTTACGTCAGCTAGTTAAGTCAGCTTGCTAGCTAATTAAGACAGCGAGTTGTCAGCTGGATGGCCAGCTGCCTAGCTGGGTCACTACCTAGTTAAGTCAGCTGGTTAGCCAGTTAGATAGCTAGTTATGTAACCTAGTTAAGTAAGCTCACTAGCCAGCTGCTTACCTAGGTACCTAGGTAGATAAGTCAGCTGCCAAGGCAGTAGAATATGTAGTTAGCTAGATAGTGAAATCAGTTGGCTATCCAGCTGGCTAGCTAGGTACCCAGGCAGTTGAGTCAGCCTGCTAGCTATCTAGTTAAGTCACCTGGTTAAGTCAGCTGACTAGACAGATGGCTAGCTAGGTAGCTTGCTAATTTAGTCAGCTGGCTAGACAGAAGGCTAGTTAGTTAAGTCACCTAGTTTAGTCAGCTGGTTAACCATCTGGCTAGTTATATAGCAAGCTAGTTAATTCAGCTTACTAGCAAGCAGGCCAGCTATTTAAGTCAGTTAGTAAGTCAGCTAGCTAGCTAGCTGACTAGCTAGGTAGTGAGCTACTTATGTCAGTTGGCTAGCCAGCTGGCAAGCTAATTTATCAGCTAGGTAAGTCAACTGGCTAGCCAGCTAGCTAGATAGGTAGAGAGGAAGTTTTGTCAGCTGGCTAGCCAGCTGGATAACTAGTTAATTCAGCGGGTTGAGTCAGTTTGCTAGACTGCTGGCTAGCAGGTTAATTCAACTAGTTATGTCAGCTGGCTAGCAGCATAGCTAAGTAGGAAGCTAGTTAAGTCAGCTGACTAGCCAGCTGGCTAGGTATTTAAGTCAGGTAGTTAATTCAGCTGCCTCCCCTGCTTGCTAGCTAGGTAGCTAACTAGTTAAGTCAGCTGGCTAGCCAGCTGGCTAGCTGGCT
>NW_007252218.1:5271-6313 GCF_000164805.1 Carlito syrichta | reverse complement strand
AGGCAGCCAGTGGGGGGGTGGGGCTGGAAGGTGACAAACTTGGGGGACCCTCACATGTGTGGGGGAAGAGGGGGAAAGGAGTGAGGGCAGTAGATTTGCAGGAGAATGGATGTGTCTTTCTTTCTTTCTTTCTTTCTTTCTTTCTTTCTTTCTTTCTTTCTTTCTTTCTTTCTTTCTTTCTTTCTTTCTTTCTTTCTTTTCTTTCCTCAGTAGGTTGCCCAGGCTCTCAAACCACTCAAATTAGGCCATCCTCTCATCCTGGGCCTCCCAAACAGCTGCAATCACAGGTTTTCCATTCGGTTGACATCCTGGTCGTCCTGCCTGGTCTTGAACTCTTGGCCAGAGGTGATCCTCCTGCCAAAGCATGCTCTCAACCTAGGTTTTCTGGGTTTTGTTTGGGGTCGAGGTGGGGGCTTGCTATGGTGTCCAGCCTGGACTCAAGCTGCTGTCTTGGACCTTCTTCATGTCTCGGCCTCCCTGAGTTCCGAGCAGACAGGCGTGAGTCACCTGACTGTCCCCGCACCCAGGAATGTTTGAGAGTCACGCCCTCCCTTTCCCCAAGGTGGCCCCTGGGAGGAGTGAGCAGGTCCACCCTGGAGAACATTGTGGAGGGAGGGGTGGGTGCCCTGCCTGAGACACAGCCCTGCACCAGGCACTCACCACAGGGAGGGCTTGGCAGGCACCTCTGGCTGTTCTCTGCATCGTTCTGGGTCACTAGAAGGTAGCAGGCCTCACTGTGGGGCACCAAGAGTCATGTGGAGGTGGGGGTCTCGTGCCTGTCATTTCAGTGCTCTGGAAGGCCAATTCGAGAGGATGGCCTGAGACCTGGGCTCGAGACCAGTCCAGGCACCTTGGTGAGAACTTGTCTCCAAAAGAACCCCCAAAAATAAAATGAGTGTGGTGGAGCATGTTTGTCATTCCAGCCACACAGGAGGCCATGGTGGGAGGATGGCTGGATCCCAGATGGTGGAGGCCATGGTGGGGAAAGCGGGTCCTTCACTCCGGCCTGGGTGACACAGGGGGACTCCTACTCAGAATAATA
>NW_007252218.1:0-4517 GCF_000164805.1 Carlito syrichta | reverse complement strand
ACTCCAGGGGCTGCCACGCTTAATTTGATTTTGGGGACCTCTCGCCGAGATGAGGTCTGGCCACGTCACCTGGGCTGGTCTCCGACCTCTGGGCTCAGGCAACCTCCTGCCTCAGAATTCCAGGTCACGGGGCTGATGGTCATGTGCCATGGTGCCCGGCCTGGACACCCACATTCTGTCTGAAGGGGCGATGCAAAGGAACGCCCCTGGACAGAGGCCACTGCATCCCATGTAGCCAGGACTATGGGCAACTGCCACACGTGACTCCAGTGTTTACATTACGTGGGTTGATGAGGTATCACCACATGGCCCAGGTTAGCCTTGAAATCCCGGGCTCCAGCAGTCCCCCTCCTGGGCCTTCCAAAGTTACAGCCCAATTGACAGCCAATCCACTGTCTTTTGGGAATTCTGGGCTCCTTTTTTTCTTTTTCCTTTTTTTCTTTGCATCGGTGTCTCACTTCATAGATCAATCTGCATGGGGGAGGCTTGCTCCCAGCGACTGCAGCCTCAGCACACTGGGGCTCTGGCAAGCCTTTCCCCATCCTTCCATGCAGTGGGAATGACAAGCAAGTGCCACCACACCCGGCGCATTTGGGATAAACAGCAGAGATGAGGTCTCACTGAATCATGGAACAGGTTGCCTACGTGTCTTGTCCTACAGTCTCAGTTTGGCTGCTGGCCTCATCCTCTCAAAGCACTGGAATGATGAGGCTGAGCCCCAGAGCACAGCATCCAGTCTTCCTCAAAAACGAATAAGGCCCAGTGTGGGGGTTCATGCCTGGAATCCCAGTGCTTTGAGATGCTGAGACCGGTAGATCATTGGAGTCCAGGAGCCCAAGGCCCACACGAACTAGGCAGGGAGACACTGTCTCCTCACACATCCCCACAAGTGATCTGGGGTCAAGGTGCCTATCATCCTGGCCCATCCAGAGGCTGTGGCTGGAGTATCACTGCAGTTTGCGATTTCGAGGGTGGCAATGAACGACACTTGTGTCCCCGGGTCCTAGCCTGAGCCACAGAGCCAGACCCTGTCTCCAAAAACATCAGAATTATACCCAGTTTCTCAACTGGGTGTGGTGTGCTCACAGAGCAAATTGATTTAGAGCCAGGAAAAATAGGATTGGGGGGAAGAAATGTCCCCGGGTGAGGGATGTGTCCATGGCCTTTTTGGGCTAGGGTCCTCATTGTTGTGTCTGAGCGTCAACCTGCCTGGGGCATATTTCTCAACTCAGAGAGTAGAGCCAGCAGGAACCTGGCCAGGGAGCCTCAGGAATTCCCACAACAAATCGGGACAGCCATTGGGGTAGGGTTGGGGCTGGAAGGTGCTGAGCTTGGGGAATGCTCACATGTGGGGGAGCAGGGTGGGAGGAAGGACTGAGGGCAGAAAGTTTGCAGGAGAATATATTTCTTTCCTTCTTTCTTTCTTTCTTTCTTCTTTCTTTCTTTCTTTCTTTCTTTCTTTCTTTCTTTCTTTCTTTCTTTCTTTCTTTCTTTCTTTCTTTTTTCTTTCTTTCTTTCTTTCTTTCTTTCTTTCTTTCTTTCTTTCTTTCTTTCTTTCTTTCTTTCTTTCTTTCTTTCTTTCTTTCTGTCTTTCAGGAACTCTAGTCCCCAGGCTGGGGCCTCCTTCCCAAATGATCTCTGTCTGTTCATGATGATCCCAACTCCATACACAAATGGATGCACTTCTGTTTTACCTTTTTTCCTTTTTTTCTTTGAGTCAGAGTCTCACTTCATCGCCCAGGCTTGAGGGTGGTGGCTCACTCCCGGCCACCACTGGCTTGACACACCAAGCTCCAGTGAGCCTTTTCCTGGCCTTCCAAGGAGCCAGACCGACAGGTATGTGTCACCAAGCCCAGCTCATTTGGGATGGATGGTAGAGACGAGGTCTCACTGTGGTTCCCAGGCAAGTCTCAGCCCGCAGGTTCAGGCCAGTCACAGGCCTCAGCTTTCCAAATCACTGGGATGATGAGACTCAACCCCCGAGTCCAGCCTCTATCTTTCATCGAAAATGAACCATAAGGCCTGGCATGGTGGCCCACGCCTGGAATCCCAGTTCTCTGGGAGGCCGAGGTGTGAGGATGGCAGGAGCCACACAGGGAGTCCCTGTCCAAAAGGGGTTATGGGGTGGAGATGCCCATCGTCCTGGACACTCTGGATGCTGAGGAGGGAGGATCGCCATGATTTCGTGGCTGGAGGTGAACAATGGTCACGTCTCCAGGCTCCAGGCTGAGCCATAGAGCCACACCCTGTCTCCAAAACCATTCTCAACCGTGTGTTGTGTGTTCACAGGGCGACTGGCTCTACAGTCAGGAAAAATTGAATTGGGGGTGGGAAAATGTTCTCAGGTGAGGGATGTGTCCCTGGCCTTTCTTGGTGGAGGTCCTTGTTGCTGAGTCAGAGGGCCAGCCTGCCTGGGGCACATTTCTCACCCTGGAGAGGAGAGCTAGATGGAACCTGGCCAGGGTGCTTTGAGAACTCCTGCACCTAATAGGGGGCAGTCATTGTGGTGTGGGTTGGAGCTGGTAGATGCCGAGCTTGGCAGACACTTACATGTGGAGGAGGGGTGGTGGTGGAAGGCCTGAGAGAATAAGTGTTGCAGGGGAATGGATTTCTTTCTTTCTTTCTTTCTTTTTGAGTTGAAGTCTCACTCTATTGCCCAGACTGGAGTGCTGTGGCCGCTCCCGGCCACCACAGCCTCGACCTACTGGGCTCCGATGATCCTTCTGCCTCAGTCTTCCAAGTAGCTGGAATTGCAGGCATGTGCTACCACACCCAGATGATTTTTTGATTTATTGTAGAGATGAGGTCTCACTGCCCAGGTGGGTCTTGAACCTGTGGGCTCAGGCAATCCACTCAACTCAGCCTCCCAAAGTCATGGGATTACAGGCTGAGCCACTGAGCCCGGCCTTTCTTTCTTTCTTTCTTTCTTTCTTTCTTTCTTTCTTTCTTTCTTTCTTTCTTTCTTTCTTTCTTTCTTTCTTTCTTTCTTTCTTTCTTTCTTTCTTTCTTTCTTTCTTTCTTAATTTCTTACCTCACTAGGTTGCCTAGGCTGCTCACAAGCCGCGCAACTCAGGTCATACCCTCAGCCTGGGTATCTCAAACTGCTGCAATCACAGGATTTCCATTTGGTCGACATCCTGGTCTTCCTGCTTTTCTTGTACTCTGGGTCAGAGGAGATCCTCCTGCCGAGGTCTGCCCTCACCCAAAGGTTACTGAGTTTTGCTTGGAGTCGTGGTGGGAGCTTGCTATGGTGTTCATCCTGGTCTCAAGCTTGCAGACTGTGGCCATTTTCGCGTCTCAGCCTCCCTGAGTGCCAAGGAGAGAGGCGTTCATCATCTGGCTGTTCCTGCCCCCTGAAGGTTAGAGAATCATGCCATCCCTTTTCCCGAAATGTCCCCTGGGAGGATTGAGTGGTTCCACCCTGGTAAATGAGGTGGGTGGAAGGGTGGGTGCCCTGGAAGAAGCATGCCCCTGCTCCAGGCACTCTCACTGAGGAGTGTTCAGTGGGTGACTTCGGCCACATTCTCCAGGGTCCTGGGTTATCATAAGGGAGAGAGCTTCACAGTGGGACACTGAGAGGGTTGTGGAGGCTGGGCATGGTTCTCACGCTTGTCATCTGGTGTTCCCACCCCTGATCCCAGGCAGCTTCCCACCTCAGGCTCTCAGAGTGTGGAGCTGACAGCCATGAGCCAGGGTGCCCAGCCTGGACTCGCAAGTTCTGTCATTGGTGACAATGCAAATAACGACCCATGATTGAGGCCACTGCATCCTGTGTAGCCAGACCGTGGACACCACCAGGAAAGACTCCAGTGTTTGCATTCTGGGAAGCAATGAGGTCTTGCTTCATGGCCCAGGTTGGTCTTGAGTTCCTGGCATCCAGCAGTCTCGTGCTTTGGCTTAGCAAAGCCACAGCCTGAATGTCTGCCAATCCACCAACTTTCAGGAACTCTAGAGCAAAGGCTGGTGCCTTCTTCCCAAATGATCTCTGTCTATTCATGATTATACCAATTCCATACACAAATAGTTGCTCTTTTTTTTCCTTTTTTCATTTTTTCTTTGAGTTGGATTCTCACTTCGTTGCCCAGATTGAAGGGCACTGGTGCACTCCCAGCTGTCCCAGCCTCGGCCCACCAGGCTCCAGCGAGCCTTTCCCTGGCCTTCCGAGGAGCTGGAATGACAGGCGCACATCACCATGCCCAGTCATTTGGGATGGAGGGTAGAGACGAGTCTCGCCGAGGTTCCTGTGTGGGTCTCAGCCCACATATTTGGGACAGCCGCTGGTGTCCACTTCCCAAAGTGCTGGAATGATGAGACTGAGCACCAGAGTTTGTGGTTTGAAGGTGCCAGGCTTGGGGGACCCTCACATGTGGGGGTCGATGGGTGAAGAAATGAGGGCAGAATGTTTGCAGGAGAATGGATTTCTTTTTTTTTTCTTTCTTTTCTTTCCTCACTAGGTTGCCCAGGCCACTATTAAACCTCCCAAATCAGGCCATCCTTTCGGCCTGGGCCTCCAAAAC
>NW_007252217.1:656603-666159 GCF_000164805.1 Carlito syrichta | reverse complement strand
CAGACAACAAACACATGAAGAAATGTTCAACCTCACTAATCATCAGGGAGATGCAAATCAAAACCACACTGAGATACCACCTAACCCCAGTCAGAATGGCAATTATCAACAACTCAAAAAATAACAGCTGCTGGAGAGGGTGTGGTGAAAAGGGAACACTTCTACACTGTTGGTGGGAGTGTAAACTAGTGCAACCTCTGTGGAAAGCAGTGTGGCGATTCCTAAAAGCTATAAATACCAACCTCCCATATGACCCTGCAATCCCCCTACTGGGAATATATCCTGAAGAACACAAATCACTCTATAAAAAAGATACCTGCACACGCATGTTTATCGCAGCATTGTTCACAATAGCAAGAACCTGGAAACAGCCATGCTGCCCATCAAAAGAGGACTGGATTCAAAAAATGTGGTACATATACACGATGGAATACTACGCAGCCATAAAAGAACAAAATCATGAATTTCGCAGCAACCTGGATGGAACTAGAGTCTATAATACTGAGTGACCTCTCACAGAAACAAAGATCCGAGTATCACATGTTCTCACTCATATAATGGACCTTAAACATCCAACGCAATACTATAAGAAAATGACTGACCGTACTGGGAAACTATGGTGGGGGGAGGGGAATGGGATTAACAGTAGCAAATATCTATCTGGGAACGGGGAAACACCCGATATCAACAGGGTGTCTGAATGAAACACAATTGCATACCTAACCCTTAACTGTACCCCACAACTTCACAGTAAAAAAAAAAAAAAAATTAGCCGGGTGTGGTAGCGCATACCTGTAGTTCCAGCTACTGGAAGGCTGAAGCGGAAGGATGGCTGGAGCCCAGCAGGTCGAGGCTGCAGTAGCCGGGAGCGGCCACTGCACTCCAGTCTGGATGACAGAGTGAGACTCCAACTCAAAAAAAAAAAAAGAAAAAAATTAAATAATTCAAAAGAAGTCAAGAAAGCGAAAACAAGGACACAAAAACAAGATCAGACAAACAGAAAACGAAAATAAAATGGCAGATCTAAATTCATCCATATATATGATTTTATTATTAATAACTTGCAATCATCTGAAACGCCAAAGGAAAGACAGAAATTTTCACAGTGCATAAAATAGCAAGACCCAACTATAAATTACCTACAAATGATAGACTTTAAATACAAAAACATGCTGAGCATAATGAATGGAAAAAGGAATATCATATAAACAGTAAGAAGGTTGATGGGGCTATATATTAATAACAGGTAAAATAGTCTTGAAGGTCAAGAGTATAATCAGGGATACAGAGAGACATTCTTAATGCTAAATGAGATAATTTACTAAGAAGATATGATAATTATAAAAGTGTATTGGCTTAATAACAGACATTCCTAGTAAATAAAGAAAAAAAGACAGAATTAAACGGAGGCATAGACACTTTCATATTTACAAAAGATGATTTTGATGCCAAGTCTTAGCAATTCACAGAACTATTGGTCAAAAAATTTAGTAAAGACATAGATGATTTGAAAAACACTATCAAAGACCTTGATCTAATTGACATTTACAGAACTCTATATCTAACAACTGCATTTTCAAATTCACATACTGCATTCAAAAAAATTGACAAGATGCTATCAATTTATACCCATAAAATGTCTCAAAAGTTTTAAAAATATTAAAAATCAAATGGTATGTTTTCTAATCACTATGAAAAATCACTAAAAAATAAGAGTAACAAAATAACCCAGAAAACCACAACATTTGAAAATTTAGCAACACCCTTCTAAATAACTTGGGGGCAAAAAGAAACCACAAGGAAAAATTTTTTAAGTTTTTAACTAAATAATAATAAAAATAGAACATATCAAAATTTGTTAGATGCAAGAAAATGGTACTTAAGAGGAGCACTTTTAGCTTTAGATGCATGTATTATAAGGTTTTGCCTTAAGAGATTAGAAATAGAAGAGCAGAGTAGAACTGAAATAGGTCAAGGTAAGGGCAGAAATTAAGAAAATAGAATAGAGATATATAGTAAAAAAAAACAAAACAGTAATGCCAAAGGCTCTTTTTTGACAAAAACAACAAAATTATTAAGCCCCTCCCTAGACATCACAAAAAAGAGAGGGACCACAAATGATCAATTTCAGAAATGAATAAGCAGTTATACCACAGATAATAAGATAACATTATGCTGTGCCAATGTGCCAATAAATGAGACAAAATGAAGTGTATAGGTTTTATTAAAAATTTAATTTATCAAAATCAATACAAGAAGATATACAAAGTCTGAAGTGACCTATATTTGTTAAAGAAATTAAATTATCAAAAGTCTTCCTACAACAAAAACTTCAGGTCCAAATGGTTTCACTAGTGAATACTGTAAAATATTCAAGGAATAAATAATAGCAATTTTATACAAATCTGTCAGTTATAGGAAAGGGACAAACACTGACCAACTCATTCTAGTAGACAAATATAACTCTAATAAATAAGAAACTGGATAAAGTCACTAAATGAAAAAAAGTATAGATAAACATAACCTCATGAATATAGGCACAAAAATTATTTAATAAACATTAACAAATCAAATCAACACTATAAAAAAGAATAGTACATGATGACATAGGATTTATATAAGAAATTCAACACTAATTACCTTTCAAAAATCAATACAATTCCTGTATTATTTTTAAAAGGAAAAAATCATAAGATCATTTCAAGAGATGAAAAATTATTTCACAAAAATTCAACAAATAATCATGATAAAATTTTCCAGAAACCTAGATAGAGTATACAATTTTTTCAATATAATAAAAGACATACATGAGGAACCTAGAGACAACAACTTGTTTCATGGAAAAGACTAAATTTTTCTCCCCAAATCAGAAACAAGACAAAGATGTCTGCTTTCAACACTTACTTTTTACATTTGTCTGCAGATTCCAACCACAGAGGTAAGGCAAGAGAAGGAAATAAAATGCACGGTGATCAAAAATTTAGTATTAAACGTTTCTACTTGCACATCATATGTTTGTCTACATTGAAAATTCCAGATGGTTCACGAAACTTATTAATAAATAGGTAAATTTAACAGATGTTAAGATATAAGGTTAACATTAAAAAATATGTGGTACTCTATACCAGCTGAAAACAACTAAAAAATAAGTTTAAAAAACAATTATATTTAAAATAATTCAAAAATATATATATATATTTAGAAATAAGTCTAACAAAACATTTAAAACTATAAAATATTACTGAGAGCAGTTAAAGTAGATATTTTAAAAATAAAGTGTATCAAACATCAATTTTACCTCAATAAAATTCTTTTGAAAACTAAAAAAATGCACACTTTAAATATGCAGCACAGCTTATTGTACATAAATAATACCTTAATAAATACGTAAATATAGATAAATTAATAGGTAGGTAGACAGTAAGTTTTTTAAAAAGAGGTTCCCTTTCAAATTATGTTGCTAAGAATATTAAATTCAGACCTTGTGGATCTATATCATATGTTTGCTATACAGCAAACTTGGCACTAGGGCTCTTGAACTAAAAGGAATACAATGTCAATAGATTAGTTACAAATATTTAACAGGACAAACATTGTTTAATGAAGTTCTGTACCTACACTAGGCAAGTCATTAATCGGACAATAATAGATATTTTTCCAAATGTTCTTGTATTTTCAGTTCTGAAGCAGTTCCTAGTGTCTGATGTTTAAACAGTGAATAAAATGGTGTTTAGAAGTCCTAATCTCTCATTAAAGAGAAAAGAAGGTTTACTGGTCAACTATAAAGCAAATAGCTTTTTTATTGACTAAAATACAGCCATGATACTTGAAGATATGGCTGACCCTATGCTTAAATGGATTAAAACTTACTTAAATTCATTTTAGTTGTATAACCATCATATAGTTCTTAAAACATACATTTTTGTTTTGTTTTATATATATATATATAATTTTTTTTTTTTTTTGAGTTGGAGTCTCACTCTGTCGCCCAGACTGAGCCACCGAGCCCGGCTTGTTTTATATATATATATAATGACTAGACAACTTTGTGTTTCTAAAACTCTAAAAATCAAAAATAATTATAAATACATTTTCAAAATGATTATATGAAAACTGATGTGCCTATTTTATTGTTCAATAGAATAAATAGAACAATTAGTAGTTTCTTTGCAGAGTGTTCATGTGGACTCAAATCTTTTATCCTCATAAAAATAAGAGCTTAAAATATGTCTTACACAACTTTGGCTAAATTGTCAAAACACATGTTGAAAAAATGAGATTGTTTTCATAACCATGAGGGTAATTAACAAACAACACACTAATTGATGGTACTTAAATACATGTGTGTGTGCATGTGTATGTCTCTTCCCAGATAAGTTTCAAAGTGAAAATTCATGATTATCTCTGAAACAGGTTCATATCCCATTTTACCTTTAATAATTTTCCTAACTCTATAGAATATGTTTAACAAATAGCTTTCTCTTGTTAAGCATTTGGGGAGATTTGCCTATGTCTCTCAAAGTCCTGAACTTGCTAAACTTGGAGACTCCTGGAGAGCTCTTTGGTTTAAAAAAAAGAAAAAGACAGAATCATTTCAAAGGACATGGTGAAGCAAGGCAGTTTTCCCACCTGACTTTCTTCTGAGTTTGCACCACATTCTCATTGCCAAGGAACCTGTGAATGGCCACGGGCACCTCCCTCCCTCTGTCTGGTGAGTGGCACCAAGATGAACTGTCAGAGATGCTGTATGCTCAATAGTGGATAAGATAAGTGAAAGTCCCCTGACATAGGTTTGACGGCCATAAAATGAGTTTTGTGATTGCCTTTACATTCAAACTCTGGGACTGATGGAGAGAATATTATTTCTAAATGCCAAACTAACTAAAATTGTGGAAATTTTATTGCTACTCCACTTTAGCTATTCAAATTCAAATCCGATTTCTCATCACAAATGTGCTGTTTGTGAGAGAGACGTTGCAAATAAGTAGGAGACCATCCCCCTAAATCAAGTTCCATTTTCCAGTGGCCTCATTGTAACTCATTGCAAAATAATATGGTATTTAAAAAACAGGTAGAATTAACTTACTTTTTTGCTTTGTGAGAATTCTTTAACTTATTGGCATCCTGGTATATTGTGTATATTCCTTCTTATTTTCCTGTGATAATTATACAATCTCTTACAGTGCTGCAGAAAATCAGATATAGAACGAATGGGAACACTTTTACATACATTAGACCTCTCTGAATGAACAAATTTTCATTACTAATATTGCAACTCAAGTATTGTATTCAGCAACAAATGAGGCTGAGTACAATAAAAGAACCTGGATTGGGATAGAGTAGGGACATGTGGATTTACTGGCCTGACCAAAAAATTCTTTTCATCTTGTTTACAGTCATAATGACACAGCCAGAAAGCTTTGTATATGAATATTAATGAAAACGAAGGCACTATGGCTAGACAATTCAAGGTTAAAGAAAAATTAACAGAACATCCTTCTAATGAGAACAACAAAGATGAAAATATGCTGACTTTCTTTTTATAAGAATTTAAAAATTAGAAGTTTCCTTTGACAATTGAAAAAAGAAAAATGACTCAACGTACTTTTTGTCTCCTGTGACACATAAGTAAGGGCACACAGCAGGACATTTACAATTATGGATCTCTCTAGGTAAAATTTCCCAAATTAAAAGATCAGAGCACGTGTGTGTGTGTGTGTGTGTGTGTGTGTGTGTGTGTGTGTGTGTGTGTGTGTAGAGAGAGAGAGATGAGTTGCTTAAAGAATTAATATCTCCCTACTCCCTTGATGGTTGTTTTTTGTTTTGCTTTGCAGAAGCTTTTCAGTTTGGTGAGATCCCACTTCTGCTTGTCTATCTTATCTCTATGGCATGGGTATTAGGGGTTTTGATCAGGAGTTGGTTGTCTATTCCAATTTCCATAAGAGTGTCTCCTGCATCTTCTAAGTTTCTTATAGTTTGAGGTTTTACGTTTAGGTCTTTGATCCATGTAGAGTTGGTTTTTGTGTATGGTGATAGGTAGGAGTTCATGGAAAAAATATGGGACCAACCATGCTGCCTATCAAAATTGGACTGGAAAAAAAATGTGGTACATATACATGGTGGAATATTATGCAGTCATAAGGAAGGACAAATTATGAACTTTGCAGCAACTTGGATGGATGTCAAGTCTGTAATACTCAGTAATCTATCACAGAAACTAAGAACTGAGTATCACATGTTCTCACTCATAAGAGGATCCTAAACATTTAATACTATAAGAAAGGGTTTGGCAGTAGCGGGATGCTGTCAAGGGTGGGGGTGGGGGCATATAACATCAATAAAAGTATCTGATCTGAAACCAGGCTAAGGGGGGACCAAATTGAGGCCCAAACTTTACCTGTAAGATGACCAGTTATCTACCTAATCCTGAATTGTACCCCATATCTCTAAAAAAAAATTAAAAATAAATTTAAAAGAATTAATATCTGCTATAAATTAAAATAATCATTCCAAAAAGCAGTTTTCCAATAAATTAAAATAAATATTTTCCTTAATAGAATAGAAATCATAGCTACGCACCCAACTTTTTAATAAAGTAATATCACTGCTTGCTGTCTTCATGCACTGTCTCAGCATAAGGGTCCCCAATGCCATAACCAATAATATAACCTTGTACCATGAAATCTGGGTTCAAGGGAAGAGTCCAACTCATGACAATGCAGTATATCACATGGCCGGGGGCCTCACTCATAGAGATCTTGGCTGATCAGAAACTTAAAATTTTAGAATTCAAGAAGAGGCATCATTAACACATCTCATTAGAGAAACTTTAGAATGATGAAACACCATTTAAGCAAGAATTAATGTTACATTCCATAGATGCTCAAATCATGCATCACTTATTACCCAAGTCCCTCCTTTTGAGCATGTGATATATTTTCTGTTTGATTTGACTTAACCAACATTTTTTAAACATAGAATATTGAATTCTTTCTATGGGTACAGTAGCATCGTACATCTTTATTCTAATAATTTCTTCTTTATTTTTTTTATTTTCATATGTTTGTCCTTGGGTATCATTAATAAAGGGTGGAATCAAGGTAGAAGTAATAACAATAGAATGGGAAATAAAATGCAAATGCTGTGCTGTCCCAAGATTATTTACTCTGATTTAACTAAAAACAAAAAAATGCACAAATCCTCTCAAGAAATCATTAGGAAATGCAGTTTATGAGGGTCATGATCTGCTCAGCATGATTTGAATGGTACTTAATTCAAGGTTTATTGCATCTGGAAAAATGTATTTATTATTAAAGGAAAGAGGACAGTAGCCTGGATTGAAGCCATACAAACTGTAAAGCTGTACAAATTTATATTCTACAAGTCCACATTTTGTTATTGACTAGCTCTACATCCTCATGAAATTATTTAAGTTCTCTGAGTTTCCTTTCTTGAGCTCCAGTAGTAAGAAAAAGCAGAGTTCAAATGTACACTAAACACTCATAGCTGTGAGACCCTAAGACGTTATGTATTCGAAGCCCTAGTTCCCTCACTTGTAGCATGAAAGTATCGTGTTGAAAAGATTTAATGAGATCATGCATAAAAATATACTCATTAATAATAGCAAATATATTCTCAACTGATGTTAGTTATTAGAGAGAATGTGCATGCCACCCTGACATACATTTTCTTTTAAAAAGATTGTTGAACATTATTAACTTTTAAGAATAAATAACATTCAGATTTTTACATCATCATTCTTCCCTAAAATCTCATCCTAAAAGGACAATTTATTTTGTGGGCACAGTATTATTCAATTAATAAATAATTATACAGCATCTGTTATGTTTGAGGTATGGGTCTAGGTACCCACAATGTTCAGGATACAGGGAAGAGTGAATATATATGGCAGACATAAAGCCTGCACTCTTAGAGTTTATATGATACATGTTTTTTGTTTATTTGTTTTGCTTTGTTTTTCTTTTTCTAGTTGAATTCTTACTCCGTCACCCAGGCTGGAGTGCAGTGGCACACTCACGGCCACCCCAGCGTCGACCTGCTGAGCTCCAGCCATCCTTCCGCCTCAGCCTTCCAAGTAGCGGGAACTACGAGCGCGCGCTACCACGCCGGGCTAATTTTTGATTTATTGTAGAAACGAGAGGTCTCGCCAACCTGCCCGAGATGGTTTTGAACCCGCGGGCTCAGGCAATCCACTCGCCTCCGCCTCCCAAAGTGCTGGGATTGCAGGCTGAGCCACCGAGCCCGGCCGATACAAGTTTTGATAAGCTAAATACAAGCACATGGAGCATTTTCTTTGAAAATCAAGGAAGTATTCTGAAATGCAGAATGCATATGACCATCCAAGCTTCAATAAGTGCCTAACGTATTTCTTGGCAATTAAGAGGTACTCAAAAAGGAAGAGGCATGCCGCAGGGAGGCAGAAGGGGCGCGCTGCGGGAGGGCAAGGGGACGTGCCGCGGGGAGGTCTCGAGGAGGTGCGCCGCTGGGAGGCCTAGGTGGAGGGGGGACACCGCGGGAAACCGGGGAGGTGCGCCGCGGGGAGTCTGAGAAGTTGCTCCGTGGTAGGTCGAGGAGGTGATCACCAAGGAGGCCTCCTCAGACTCCCCGCTGCGCGCCTCCCCGCCTTCCCCGCGGCGCACCTCCTCGGCTTCCCCGCTGCCTGCTTCCTCAGACTACACGCGGTGCGCCTCCTTGGATTTCTCCAGGCACGCCTCCTCCGCTTCCCTGCGTAGCGCCTCCTCAGTCACCTCGCGGCAGGGTTCCTCAGCCTCCCCGTGACGCACCTCTTCGGCCACCTTGCGTCAGGCTTCCCCGTCCTCCCAGCGTGTGCCTCACCGGAATCCCCGCGGAGCACCTTCTCAACTTCCCCGCGGCGTGCCTCCTCGTCCTCTCCACCGCACGCTTCCTCGGCCTCCTTGCGAAGCTCCCCTCTCCTCCGCCTCCCCGCGACACCACTCTTCGGCCTTCCCCCAGCGCACCTCCTCAGCTTCCCCGCCTTGCGCTGCCTTGTTCTTCCCGGTACACGCGTGCCTCTTCGGCCTCCCCCACTGCGCACCTCCCCTGCCTTCCGGCGGTGTGCCTTCTCGGCCTCCCCGCGGCGCGCCCCGTGGGCCGCCCCACGGCACGCCCATCGGCCTCCCTGCGGTTCGCTGCTTAGCCTCCACGCTGCTCTCCCCTTCTGCCTCCTCTCAGCGCGGCCCCTCGGCGGCCTCACCGCGGCACGCTCCCTTGACTTCACCGCGGCGTGGCCCCTCCGCCTCCCAGCGGCTTGCCCCCTTTCCCCGCCCCCACCGGGTGTTCCGCGGCGAGCCCCTTCGTTTTTCCAGCGGTGCGCCACGTCGGCCTCAACGCTGTCCTCCCCTGAGGCTTCCTCGCGGCGCACCCTCTCGTTCTCCCCGAGGAGCGCCCTCTCGGCCTCCCCGCAGCAGGCCCGGACTTCCCCGCGGCGTGGTCCCTCGACTTCCCCACGGCATGCCCCTTCGGCCTCTCGCAGCACTGCACGTCTGCCTCCCCGCAGCGTGCCCTGTCGGCCTCC
>NW_007252217.1:592870-656513 GCF_000164805.1 Carlito syrichta | reverse complement strand
CGCGCGTCTCCTCACAGCGCGACCCCTCGTCCTCCCTTGGCACGCCTCCTGCCCTCCCCTCGGCGTGCCTCCTCAGCCTCTCCATGGCGCTCCACCTCGGCCTCCCTGCGGCGCACCTCCTCTAACTAACTCCCTGCAACGCGCCTCCTCGGCCTCCTCGCGGCGTGTCTCCTCTGTTTCCCCACAGCGCGCCTCCAAAGACTCCCCGCGGCATGCTCCCTCGGATTCCCTGCGGCGTGTCTTCTCAGACTCACCAGAGTTCACCTCCTCGGCCACCCGCGGCGCGCCTACTCATCCCCACGGCGTGGCTTCTTGGCGTCCTTGTGGCATGCCTCCTCGTCATTTCTATGGCACGTCTTCTCGGTCACCCCGCGGCGCGCCTCCACTGCCTCCCCGCGGCGCGTCTCCTTGGCGTTCCCGCAGCGCGCCTCCAACTCATCCCCGTGGCCCCCTTCCTGGGCGTCCTCACGGCCTGCCTCCTAGGCGTTTCTAGCGCACGCCTTCTCGATCTCCCCGCGGCGCCTCCTCCGCCTCCCCGCTGCGCACCTCCTCGGTGTTCCCTCTGGGCTTCCCCTGGCGCGTCTCCTCCGTATTCCCCGTATTCCCGTATTCCTCCGTGCCCCCGTGGTGTGCCGCCTCAGCGTTCCTGCAGCGCACCTCCTGGTCCTACCGGAGGCCTGCTTCCCGGCCTCCCCACAGCTCGCCTCCTCGACAGGCTCGCGGCATGCCTCCTCAGTCTCCCCTCTGCGTGCCTCCTCGGCCTCCCCGCGGCCACCTCCTCAGGATCCCCGCAGCACACCTCTTCGGCTTCCCAGCGGCACACCTCCTAGGGATCTCCACGGCGAGCCTCCTCAGCGACCCCACCGTGAGCCTCCTTGGCGTTTCCGCAGCGTGCCTTCCAGACGACCGCAAGGGGCGCCGCCTTGGCGCCTCCTGCTGCGTGCCTCTTCTGCATTTCTGCAGCGTGCCTCCTCAGCGATCCTCTGCTGCCTCCTGTTCATTCCTCGTGGCGTGCCTACTGGGGTCTTCCCATGGGGCGCCTCCTCAATCTTCCCACATCTCACCTCATCGGCATTCCTGCGCACCTCCCCGGCCCCTTCGTGGCACGCCTCCGCGATGTCCCGGCGCGCCTCCCGGACGATCCTGCGGTGAGCCTCCTCAGCGTCCCCGTTGCTTGCCTCGGCGTTTCCGCAGCATGCCTCCTCGGTGACCTGCAGCGCACCTCCGACTCATCCTGAAGCGCGCATTCTCAGTGTTCCCACGGAGTGCCTCCTTGTAGTTTCCGCAGCACGCCTCCTCGACATTCCTAGCGGCAAGCCTCCTTGGCCTACCTATGGCGCGCATCCTCAGCGTTCCCACGGTGCACCTCCTCAACTTCTGCAAAGCGTGCCTCCTCGGCCTCCCTGAGACACTCCTCCTTGCGGCGCGCTTTCCCCTGCCACTCCTCATGCATTCTTAGCGTTTCCAGGGCACTCCTTATCTTCTCCGTCATGAGCTTCTTCGGCCTCCCCGCGGCGCTCGCGCCTCCGCAACTTCCCCGCGGGGTGCCTCCTCAGCCTCCCTGCAGCGTGCAGGCCTCAACGACCTCCCCAAGCGTGCCTCCTCAGACTCCTCGTGGCGCGCCTTCTCGGCCTCCCTGTGGTGTGCCTCCCCGTGTGTGCCTCCCAGGCCTTCCAATGGTGCGCCTCTTCAGTCTCCCCTTGGCATGCCTCCTCGGAATCCCCGCTGTGTACCTCTTCAGCCTCTTTGCAGTGCGCCTCCTTGAACTTCCGGTGTCTCACCTCTTCGGCCTCCCCGCAGCGTGCCTCCTTGGCCTCCACGCGGTGCGCTTCCTCGCCCTCCCTGCGGCGCGCCTTCCCGCGGCTTTTCTCCTCAGCCTCCCTGCAGCACTCCTCCTTGCGGCGCGCTTTCCCCTGCCACCCCGCAGCACACCTCTTCAGATTCTCCGTGGCAAGCCTCCTGAGGCCTCCCCGCGGCTTGCCTCCTCGGCCATCGCGCGGATCGCTTCCCTGGCCTCCCCGCGGTGCACCTCCTTGGATCCGGGGGAAGGGCATTCTCAGTCTCCCTGTGGCGCGCCTCATCCGACTTCCTGCGGCGTGACTCTTGGCCAAACCGCGGTGTGCTTCCTTGGCCTCCCAGTGGCGTGTCTCTTCAGATTCCCTTCGGAGCGCCCCTTCTGCATCTCCAAGGTGCACCTCTTCAGCCTCTCAGCGGCGCACCTCCTCGGCCTCCACATAGTGCTCCCTCGCCCACCTCCTGGCACACCTCCTCGGCCTCCTGGTGACACACCTCCTTCACATTCCCGAGATGCGCGCGCCTCCTCAGATTCTCCGCATCACGCTCCCTTTGTCTTCCGTCGCGTGCCCCTCGTACTCCGTGGGGCACCTCCTCAGCCTTCTCTCGGCATGCCTTCTCGGCCATTCCATGGTGCGCCTCCTCGGCATCCCCGCGGCATGCCTCCTTGTCCTTCCCATGGTGTGCCGCCTCTGCGACCTTGCAGCACACGTCCTCGGCCTCCTTGCAGCGTGCCTCCACGTGGCATGCCTCCTCGGCCTCCTTGTAGCATGCCTCTTCGGCTTCACTGCAGCGCGCAGCACCTCCTCGGCCTCTCCATTTCACGCCCCCTTGGCCTCCCCACGTCATGCCTCTTCGGTCTCCCTGCGGCTAGCCGCGTCTCCTCAGCCTTGCCATGGCACACCTCCTTGGTGTCCCCACGGCACACCTCCTCAGCAGCCTCCTGGTTCACCTCTGGGCGTCCCCGCGGTGCACCTCCTAGGCCTCCTGGTGGTGCACCTCCTGATACTCCTTCTGGCACGCCTCCTCGGCCTCACCGCAGCACACCTCCTCATCATCCCCACAGCAATATTACTACCCACGGCCTCCCCACGGCATACCCCTTAAGCTACCCCATGGCGCACCTCTTAGGCTTCCCAGCTCATTCCTATTTGGCATCCTCGTGGTGCGCCTCCTCGGAGTCCCACAGCATGCCTCCTTGGCTTCCCCACGGTGCACCTCCTCAGTCTCCCCGCATGACACTTCCTCAGCTTCCCAGGCGTGTGTCTCTTCAGCTTTCCAGCTGAGCGCCCCCACGACCTTCCCCTGGCATGTCTCCTAAGCCTCCCTGTGGAGGACCTCCTCAGTCTTCCCACCACGCACCCCCGTCCTCCCCACTGTGGCGCCTTTGACCTACCTTTGGCGCACCTCCTTGGCCTACCCTCAGCAAGCCCCTTCTGCCTCCTTGCAGTGCATTCACCTCCTCAACATCCTCACAGCCTGCCTCCTCAGCCTCCCCACTGTTCGCCTCCTTAGCCTCTCCTCACAATACTGCCCCTCGGACTCCACGTGGCAGGCCTCTTTACCCTCCCTGTGACAAGCCTCCTTGTCCTCCTGGCAGCACGTGCACGTCCTCTGCCTCCTTGCAGCATGCCTCCTCTACCTACTTGCGGCAGGCCTCCTGGACCTGTCTACATTGTGCTTCCTCCGCCTCCCCATGGCACCCATCCTCTGCCTTCCTGCCTCAGGCCTCCTTGACGACTCCACAGCGTGCCTCCTCAACATCCCTATGGCCCACCTACTCACACACCTGTAGCATGCTTCCTCAGCCTCTCCGTGGCTTGCCTCCTCGGCCTACTGGGCCTACTCGTGGCACGTTTCCTCAGCTTACCTGCGATGTGCCTCCTCAGCTTCTGCAAGGCGTGCCTCCTCAGATTCCCTGCGGAGTAAGTCCCTGTATTTCCCATGGCTCACCTCCTCAGCCTCCTACCAGCATGTCTCCTTGACCTTCCTGCAGCACACTTCCTCACCCTCCCCGTGGTTCCCCTCCTCAGATTCTCATGGTGCACCTCCTCAGACACTTTACAGCATGCTTTCTCTGCCTCCCCACAGCACAACTCCTCGGATTCTCCTCAACACACCTCCTCAGCCTCCCTGCTGCATGCCTCCTTGGCCATTCCACAGCACACTCCTTCGGCCTTCCCATGGTACGCCTCCTCAGATCCCTGTGTCTCCCCACAGCGTGCTTCTTCGACCAATCCACGGCGCACCTTTTTGGCCTCCCCACAGCATGACTCCCCAGTCTCCCACTGGCCCATTGTCCTTCCCATGGCCTGCCACCTCTGCCTCCCGTGGCATGGCCCCTTAACCTCTCTGAGGTGCACACTCTCTGCCTTCCCGTGGCACTCCCCTTGACCACCACACGGTGCCCTACTCAGTCTCCTCACCACGCGCCCCCTCGTCCTCCCTGCAGCTCACACCCCTGGCCTCCCATTGGCATGACTCCTTGGCCTCCCGGTGGCATGCCTTCTTGGCCTCCCCATGGCATGCATGCCTCCTCAGCCTCCCCATTGTGTGCTTCATCTGCCTCTCCTCAGCCCACCTCCTTGGCCTCCCTGTGGCAGGTCTCCTCTACTTCCCTTGAACACATCTTTTCAGCCTGTCCACGGAACACCTCCTTGGCCTCCCCGTGGCACCCCTCCTCACCCTCCCCATGCATGCCTCTTCAGTCTCCCTGCACCATGGGATCTCTGAGGAGGCATGCCCTGCTGATGTCAAGGAGGCATTCCAGCGGGATGCAAGGAGGCGCACCACACTGCAATGATGCTGAAGAGGTGCTCAGCGGGGACACTGAGGAGCGCCTAATTGTCCTCCCCATGGACTGCCCCCTTGGCCTCCCCATGGCACGGGCCCTCAATCTCCTTGAGGTGTGCACTTTCTGCCCTCCCTGCAGGCATGCTGTGGGGCAACCAAGGATCCGCACCATAGGGATCCGAGGAAGTGCACCATTGGAAGGCTGAAGAAGAGCCCTGTGAGGTGGCCTAGGAGGCTGCCACAGGGAGACTAAGGAGGTGTACTGCGGGGAATTCGAGGAGGTGTGCTGCGGAGGCTGAGGAAGTGCGCCATGAGGAGTCTGAAGTGTGCACTCTGGGGAGCTCTTCTTTGGCCTATCCTTGACATGCACATCCTTGGTCTCTCCAAGATGCACCTTCTCAGACTCCTTGCGATGCTCCTCCTCTAACACCCCTTGGCTTGCCTCCTCAGCCTCCCTAAAGCATGCCTCCTCAGACACCCCACAGCGTGCCCCCTCAACCTCCCGGTGGTGCACATCTTCCCCGCGGTGTGCCTTCCCACATATGCCTCCTCGGATTCCCTGCAGCACACACCTCTTTGGCCTCCCAGTGATCCTCTTTGGCCACCTCGGGACACACTTCCTCAGCCTCCCTGCAGCAAGCCTCCTCAGTGTCGCTGCGGTGTTCCTCCTCAGTGACCCCATAGTGCGTCTCCTCCACATCCTCACAGTATGCTTCCTTGGAGTCCCCACAGCACACCTTCTCACACTACACCTCCTCAGCCTCCCTATAGCTTGCCTCCTTGGCATTCTCCATGGTGCACCTCCTCAGCGTCCCCGCAGAGTGCCTCTTCAGCATCATCGCAGCTAGCATGCCTTCTCTGCATCCCCGCAGCCCGCCTCCACAACCTTCCCGTGTGGCTTTCCTTTTTGACATCCCCATGGCGCACCTTGTCATTGTCCCTGCAGCACGCCATGTCTTCTTGGCGTCCCCATGGCACACCTCCTTGGCCTCCATGTGGTACACTGTGTCTTCTTTGCCTCATTGCAGCACACTTTCTCATCGTCCCTGCGGCTTGCCTCCTTGGTGTCCCCGCGGTGAGCTTTCTTGGCATCCCCACGGTGCACATCCGTGGGTGCCTCACTTTAGCATCCCCACAATATGTCACCTCAGCATCCCGAGCTGCACCTCCTCTGACTCCTTGTGGCGTGCCTCCTCATGCTCTCCATGCAAGCCTCCTAGACCTCGCAGCACGCCTTTTTGGCTATCCCACAGTGTGCCTTCTCCAGATCCTTGCGGAATGCCTCCTCAACCTCCCCATGATACGCCTCCTCAACCTCCTGGCAGCCCACCTCTTAAGAATCCAAAAGGCATGCCTCCTCATCATCCCTGTGGTGCATCTCCTCAGTGTCCCTGAGGCGTGTCTCATCAGTGCACCCACAGCACACCTCCTCAATGTCCCTGCAGTGTGCCTCCTCAACTTCCCTGAACTGCTCCTACTCAGCCTTCCCATGGCATGACTCCTCAGCATTCTTGTGGTACCCCTTCTAGGCAGCCCCATGGTGCACCTCCTCAGCATCCCTGAGACCTGTCTCCTTGGTATCCTTGCAGAGTGCCTCCTTGCTGTCCCCATAAAAATGCCTCTTCAGCATTCCCACAGCGTGGCACGACTCCTTCGCATCCCCACAGCATGCCTCCTTGACCTCCCCATGGCACACTTCCTCAGCTCCCCGCAGTGCATATCCTTGGCCTCCCCATGGCATGCCTCCTCGGCCTCCCATCAGCATGCCTACTCAGCACTCCTGTGGCGTGCCTCCTCAGCGGCCCCACAACACACCTCCTCAGCGTCCCCTCAGTCTCCCTCCTCGACATCCTAATAACACGCCTCCTCATCCTCCCTGTAGCATACCTCCTAGGCATTCCCATGTCACACCTCCTCGGTGGCCCCACAGCATGCCTCCTCGATGTCCCTGCAGAGCATCTCTTTGATGTCGCTACAGCATGAAGCGCCTTCTCAGCATCCCCACGGTGTGCCTCCTTGGCATCCCCGCAGCTTGCCTCCTCAGCATCGCCACGGTGCATCTTCTCAGCTTCCTTGCAGCGCACCTCCTCAGTGTCCCTCTTCAGTGTACCCCCTACGCATTTCATTGGCCTCCCCGTGGTGCACTTCCTTGGCCTCCCTGTGGCAGATTCCCATGGTGGTCCTTCTCACATCCCCATGATGCACCTTCTCATGCTTTCTGCAGTATACCTATTTGGTGACCCACGACATGCTTTCTCAGCCTCCTTGGCCTCCCCACATCACGCCTCCTCAACCTCCCCATAGTGAACCTCCTCAGTCTCCCCACAGAATACCTCCATGGTGTCCCTGCAACACACCTCCTCGGCAACCCCATGGCACCCCTTCCTTTCATACCTGCAGCGCACATCATTGGTATCCCTGCCACGTACCTCCTCAGCCTCCCTGTGCCACATCTCGGCCTCTCCATGGCATGCCTCCTTAGTGTTCCTGTGGTGTGTCTCCTAGGCAGCCCCACAGCACATCTCCTTGGCCTTTCTGCAGCTTGTTTCCTAGGAGTTCCTGCAGAGCGCCTCCTCAGTATCCCCCATGGAGTGACTTTTCGGCATCTCCACAGTGTGGCATGCCTCCTCGGCCTACCCTCTGCACACCTCTTCAGTCTACATGACACTGTCTCCTCAGTGTCCCCACAGCATGCCTCCTTGGGCTCCACACTGTGCTATCCTCGGCCTCCCTGAGGCGTGCCTCCTTGGAATCCTCACAGTGAGCCTACTGGGCATCCCCATGGATTGCCTCTTTGGCATCTCTGCAACATGGTGTGCCACCTCAGCAAACCCGTGGTTCACATCCTCAGCGTCCCCATGGATCACCTTCTCAGAGTCCTCACAGCTCACCTCCTCGGTCTCCCGGCAGTGGGCCTTCTCATACCCCATGGTGCACCTTCTCGACCTCCCCATAATGTGCCTCCTTGACTTGCCTGTGGCATGCTTCTACAGCTTCATTGTGGCATGCCTTCTCAGCATCCCTGCAGTGTGCCTCCTCAGCTTCCCTGTGACATACCTCTTTGGTGACACCTCAGCATGCCTTCTCAGCCTTCCTGTGGCACACCTACAAGGCCTCCCAGCAGCTTGATTCCTGGGCTGCTGGCGGTGCACCTCTTTAACATCCTCACAGCGTACCATGCCTCCTCTTCCTCCCTGTGGCATACTTCCTCAGTCTCCTCGAGGTGTACCTCCTTGGCATCACTGCAGCATGCCTCCTTGTCATCCCCATGCTGCACCTCCTTAGCCTCCCCCTAATGTGCCTCCTCAGCATTCCTGTGGTGTGCCACCTCTATGGCCCCACGTCATGCATTTTCAGCAACCCTGCAAGATAGTGCTCCTCCTCAGCATCCTCGTGGTGCACGGTATCAGCCTCCCAGTGACACACATCCTTGGCCTACCCATGGCCCGCCACCTCGGCCTTCAGGCAACATGTCTCCTTATATTCCCCATGGTGCACCTCCTCAGCCTCCCCATGGCAACTTCCTCAGCATCCCTATGGGATGCCTCCTTGACATCCCCATGGCAAGGCTCCTCAACATCCCCATGGCACACCTCCTGGCTCTCTCTGTGGTGTGCCTCCTCAGCATGCCAGTGGCACACCTCCTTGGCGTCCAAGTGTTGTCACATGGCGTTCTCTGCATCCCTGCTGCACACCTCATCAGCCTCCCCATGTTGTGACTCCTCACCATCCCTGTGGTGCACCTCCTCAGTCTGTCCATGGCATGCTGCACCTCCTCAGCCTCCCCACAGCATGCATCCTTTTCAGCCCCGTGGTGCACCCCCTTGGCGTCCCTGTAGCGCACTTCAACTGCAGTTCCCTGGTGCACCTCCTCAGCATCTCTGCAGCATGCCTCTTCGGCGTCCCCATGGTGTGCCTCTTCGACATCCCTATGGCTTGCCTCCTTGGTCTCCCCATGGAGCAGACCCTTGACCTCCCCATGGTGCACCTCAACTGTGGTCCCATGGTGTACCTCCTCAGCATCCCTACAGCATGTCTCCTCTGCATCCCCGTGGCGTGCCTTCTCAGCAACTCAGCAGTGCACCACCTCAGTATCCCCATGGTGCACATCATCTGTGCTCACAATGTACTCCCTTGGTGTCCTGTGGCATGCCTCCTCAGCGTCATTGCAGTACACTTCCTTGAAAGTCCTGTCGCACACCCCTTCAACACCCTGTAGCACCCATGCTCTGTGACCCTGCAGCTTGCCTCATCCATGTCCTTGTGGTGTGCCTCCTCAACATCTCCCCGGTGCACCTCTTTGGCGTCTCTGCAGTGCACCATGCTTCTTCCACGTCCCTATAGTGCACCTTCTTATTGTCCCCGTGACTTGCCTCCTGAGCATCACCACAGTGCACCTCCTCATCATCCCTGGGGTGCACATCCTCAGCATCCCCATGGAGCACCTCCTCAGCATCCTGCGGGGTGCACCACCTCAGCATCCCCACAGTGCACTTTCTGGGTGTCCTTGTGGTGCGCCTCCTCAGCGTCCTGTGGGATGGCTTCTTAGCTTCCCCACCTTCCTCAGCATCCCCATGGCATGCCTCCTTGGCATCCCCATAGCGTGCATCAGGGGAGACCCTGCGGGATGCAACACCTACTCGGTATCCCCACCACACACCTCACACCACACACCTCTTAGCGAGTCTGCTGTGCACATCCTCAGCATCCCTGTGGCATCCTCTTTCAGCATCCCCTGGTGCACCTCCTTGGAGTCCCTACAGTGTGCCTATGTGGTGACCTCTTCACACAACATGCCTCTGTGGGGTCCCCACAGTGTGCCTCCATGGTGTCCCTGCAGTGTGCCTCCTCGGTGTCCCCTTGCTGCACCTCCTCGGCCTCCCCATGGAGTACCTCTTTGGCATTCCCACCAGGTGTCTCCTCAGTAGCCCTACAGCAGGCCTCCTTGGTGTCCCAGTGGTGTACCTCCTCAGAGTCCCACGGAGCACCTCCTTAGCATCCGCAAGGCGTGCCTCCTTGGCGTGTCCGTGTTGTGCCGCCTTGGTGACCCAAGGCACACTTCCTTGGCATCCCCCAGTGCATCTTTTTGGCATCCCTCAGCTCACTTCCTCAGTGATCCTGTGGCATACCATGCCTCCTTGGCTTCCCCATGGCATGGCTCAGCAGCGTCCCTGCAGAATGACTCCTCAGTATCCCCTCAGTGCACCTCCTTGGCATCCCTGCATCATGCATGCCTCCTGGTTGTCCCAGCAACACACTTCCTTGGCATCCCCATGATGTGCTTCCTCAGCATCCCCGCGGTGCACCTCCTCAGCAATACTGCAGCAGGTCACTCCTCCTCAGCATACTGTGGTGTGCCTCCTCAGCATTCCCACAGTGTTTCTCCTCGACGTCCCAGCAGCATTCCTCTTTGGCAATCCCTAGGTGTGTCTTCTTAGCCACCCTGTGGCACCATCCTCGACCTCCCTGTGGCATTTCTCCTCAACCTCCCTGTGGCACACCTCCTTGGCCTACCTGCGACACACCTCCTCTGTGTCCCCACGACCTGCCTCCTTGGCATCAGCAGAGTGCACCTCCCTGGAGAAGCCACAGCACACCTCTTCGTTGTTCCCATGGTGCACCACCTCAGCATCCTTGTGGCAGGCCTCCTTGTCCTCCCTGGCACGTGCCTCCTCGGCCTCCCCACAGAGTGCCTTCTTAGCCTTCCCGTGGTGTGCCTCCTCAGCCCACCTGTATCATGTCTCCTTGGCCTCCCCATAGTGTGTCACACCTCCACGGCCTCACCGCAGCATGCCTCCTCGGTGTCCTCACTGCTTGCCTCCTCAGTGTTTCTGTGACATGCATCCTCAGAGTCCCCCACTTCCTCAACCTCCTGACAGCACACCTCTTCAGCATCCCTGTGATGCACCTCCAGAAAGTCCCCACAGCATACTGTGGCTCTTCAGGATACCCATGGTATGCCTCCTCAGTGTCCCTGCAGCACACCTCCTCAATGTTCCCATGGCATGCCTCCTCAAAGTCCCCAGTGCATGCCTCCTCAGAGATCTCATGGCATGTCTCCTTGTTCCCTGCGGCTCACCTCCTTGGTGTTCCCATGGTGTGCCTCCTTGACTTCCCTGTGCAGCACCTTTTCAATGTCTCTGCATTGTGGCATACCTCCTCAGTGTCCTAACAGCATGCCTCCTCAGTGTCCCAGAGATGAGCCTCCTCAGTATCCCTGCAATGTGGCATGGCTCATCAGCATCCCCATCGTGCACCTCCTTGGGATCACATTAGTGAGCCACACCTACCCAGTGAACCTACGACATGCCTCCTCAGTATCCCTGCAGTGTGGCTTCTCGATGTCCCACAATACACTTTCTCGGCATCTCCATGGTGCACCTCCTCAGCGAATTTGTGGCATGTCTCCTTGGCATTCCTGTGGCACTCCTCCTAGTCATCCCCATGGTGAACCTCCCCAGAAACCCTACAGTTCACTTTCTTGGCTGCCCCACAGCAAACTTCCTCAGCTTCCCCATGGCATGCTTCCTTGTCATCCCCACAACTCACCTTCTCAGCATACCTGTGGCACACCTTCCTGGCATCCCTACAGAGTACCTCTTCAGTGTCCCCACAACATGGCGCACCTCCTCATCAACCCCATAGCACACCTCTTCAGTGCCCCTGTAGAGCACCTCTTTGACCTCCCCGCAGGCCTCCACAGCGTCTCCACGGCACACCTACTTAGCATTCCCATGGAGCATTTCCTTGGTGTACCCATAGCATGCCTCCACAGATCCAATGGTGAGCCTCCTCAGTATCCTGTGGCATGTCTTTTTGACCTCTACAAGGCACACTTATTTGATTTCCATGCAGCATGTCTCCTCTGCATCCCTGTAGCGTGCCTTCTCAGTGTCCCTGTGGAGTATCTCTTTGGCATCCCCACAATGTGCATGCCTCCTCAGTGTCTGCGTTGTGAGCCTCAACATCCCCGCGGTGTATCTCCTCAACCTCCCTATGGCCACCTCCTCAGCATCCCCACTGCATGCCTCCTTGACATCCCTGCAAAGTGCCTCATCAACATTCCCGTGGCTCACCTCCTCAGAGACTCCATGGTGTGCCTCCTCAGCATCCCCACAGCATGCCTCCTCAACCTTCCCTCAGCATGCCTCCTCAGTATCCCCACAGCATGCCTACTTGGCATCCCCATGGAGTTCCTCCTCAACATCTCCATGGGGTGCCTCCTCAGAGACCCCATGGTGTGCCTACTTGGCTTCCCATGGCATGCCTCTTTGGCCTCCCTGCAACACGTATCTTTGGCATCCATGCTGCATGCTTCCTAGGTGTCCACACATTGCACCTCCTTGGCCTTATCTCAACATGCCTCCTCAGCATCCCCACGGCTCATCTCATCAGCATCTCTGTGGCACACCTCCTTGACGTCCCAGTGAAGAACCTCTTAGGTGTCCTTGCAATGTGGCACACCTCCTTGACATCCCCACAACATGCCTCTCCAGCATCCCTGCAGCACAACTCCTCGGCATCCCCACAGCATGCCTCCGTGGCATCCCCACAGCATGCCTCCTTGGCATCCCCACAAAAGCCTCCTTGGCATCCCTGTGGTATGCTTCTTCGGTGTCTCCATGGCATACCTCCTCAGCATTGCCACTGCACACCTTCTCATCATCACTATGGAGCACCTCCTCAGTGTACCTATGGTGTACGTATTCAGCATTCCTGCAGTACGCTTCCTCAGCATTTCTGCAGTGTGCATTCTTGGCCTCTCTGCAGCACCACTCCCTGGTGTACCTTCTCAGTGTCCCCATGGTGCACGTCCTCAACATCTCCATGGCACCCTGTGCAACCTCAGCATCCCTGAGACATGCCTCCTCAACATCCCTGCAGCGTGCCTCCTCAGACTCCCTACATTGTGCCTCTTCTACCTCCCCACACACCATAAGTCTCCTTGTGGTATACCCCCTCAGCCTCCCCATGGCGTGCCTTCAAGGCTTTCCTGTGGCGCACCTCCTTGGCATTTCTGAGCTGTAACTCTGGACTCCTCACAGTATGCCTCCTCAGCCTCCCTGCAGCATGCCTATTTGGCATCCCCGAGGCTCACCTAATCAGCATCCAGGTGGTGTGCTTCCTTGGTGTCCCAGCAAAACACCTCTTTAGTGTCCCCATAATGTGGCACACCTCCTTGGTGTCCCCACAGTATGCCAGCTCTGTATTCCTGTGGCGCTACTCCTTAGCATTCCCTCAGTATGCCTCCTTGGTGTCCCTGAGGCATGCGTCCTTACACCCTGTGGCACACCTCCTCAGTGTTGCCACAGCACACATCATTGGCTTTCCCATGACGAGCCACTTGTGTCCTCACATGTTTCCTTTGTGTCCCCACAGTGTGCCTCCACAGCATACCGCTGGTGTACCTCCTCAGCCTCCCCATGGTGAGCCTCCTTGGCCTCTTCACAGTGTGCCTCCTTGGCATCCCATTGTCCTTCTCAAGGTGTGCTTCATCAGCTTCCCCACTGCACACCCCCTCAGCATCCCCATTGTATACCTTTTCGACATCTCTGTGGCCCATCTCCTCAGCATCCTCATGGCATGACTTCTAGGTGTCCCCTCACTGCACCTCTTTGGTGTCCCTGCAGTGTGCTGCTTTGAGGTCCTTGTGATGTGCCTTCTTGGTGACTTCACAGTGCACCTCCTCAGTATCCCAGTGGCTTGCCTTCTCAACATCCCCGTGGCACGTCTCCTTAGACACCCCATGGTATGTCCCCTTGGTGTCCCCAAAGAGCACCTCTTCATTCCTGCAGTGCACCTTCTAGGCATTCTGAGGTGTGCCTCATCAGTGTGTGAATTGCGTGTCTCCTCAGAATTCTCATGGTATGCCTCCTTGGAGTCCCTGTGGCTCACTTTCTCAGCATCCCCATGGCACACCTCCTTGGTGTCCACACAACACTACACCTCAGCAGCCCTGCGGCATGCTGCACCTCCTTGACATCCCAGCTGTGTGCTTCCTCGACGACCCCATGGCACACCACACCTCCTCGTCATTTCTGCAGCATGCCTCCTGTGTCCTTGCAGTGTGCTTCCTTGGTGACCCCACAGCATGCTGCCTCAACATTCCCATGTCATGCCTCCTCAGCATCTCCACAGCACACCTTGGCATTCCCATTGCATGCCTCCTCTCAGCTTGCCTCCACAGCATCCCTGCAGTGCATCTCCTCATCATCTCTGTGGCGCACTTCCTCAACATCCCTGTGGCGCACCTTCTTGGCATCCCCATGATGCACCTCCTTGGCATCTCTGCAGTGTACCTCCTCAGTGACACCTGGCATGCCACTTCTCAGTATTTCCATGGAGTGCTTCATTGGCTTTCCCACAGCATGCCTCCATGATATACCCACTGTGTACCTCTTCTGTGTTCCTGCTGCATGCCTCTTTGGGATCCCAGTGGAGCTCCTGAGCCTCTCCACTGCATGCCTCCTTGGCCTTTCTGTGGCTCACTTCCTTAGTCTTCCTGCGGCATGCCTTCTCAGCCTCCCTATGACATGCCTCCTGAGTTTTTCTGATTGCCTCCTCGGCCTTCCCACAGAATGCCTCCTCAGCCTCCTCATACTGTGCCTCCTTGACCTTTCCCCAGTGTGCCTCCTCATTGTTTGTGCATTATGCATCCTTAACTTCCATGCAGCAACCCTCCTTGATGTCACTATGGCCTGAATCCTCAGCATCCCTGAGACGTGCCTCCTCAACATCCAGCAGCATGTGTGCCTCTTCTGTGTCTTTGTGGCACCTCTCCTCAGCATCCCCATGGCACACCACAGCCCCTCAGAATCCTTGTATCATGTTTCCTCGGCATCCTATGGCACCCTTCCTAGGCATCCGCATGGCATGCCTCCGTGGCACCACCATGGCACGCCTCCATGGCATTCTTGTGGTGCACTCCTCAGCATATCCCCAATGCACTTCCTCTGCATCACCATGGCTTGCCACCTCAGCAACCTCGTGGCATGCCACACCTCCATGACATCTCTGAGGCACACCTCCTCAGTAACCCCCTCATGCTGTTCTTCCTAGGTGTTTCTGTGACATGCCTCCTCAACATCATGGTGTATTTCTTCGGTGAACCCATCATGCACCTCCTTGGCATCGCCATGGTGCACCTCATTGGCATCCTCTTGGTGTGCTTCCTCAAAGTCCCTGCAGTGTGCCTGCTCTGCAGCCTTACAGTGGGCCTCCTTAGCCTCCCCACAGCACACCTCCTGGACCTATCCACAATGCACCTCTTTGGCCTTCCTGTGGGGTGCCTTCTCAGTCTCCCCATGGCACATGTCCTCAGCCTCTTAGGATGCCCCTCTTCAGCCTCCCCATGGCATGCCTCCCCAGTCTCCCCATAGCATGTCTCCTTGGCCTACCTGTGACAAAATTCCTCAGCATTTCTGTGATACGCATCCTTGGCTTCCCCATGATACCTCTCATTGGCATCCCTATGGTGTGATTCCTCAGTGTCCCCGCAGCAGGTCTCCTTACCATC
The DNA here is from genome assembly GCF_000164805.1 of Carlito syrichta. Taxonomy (NCBI): domain Eukaryota; kingdom Metazoa; phylum Chordata; class Mammalia; order Primates; family Tarsiidae; genus Carlito; species Carlito syrichta. Next base: position 641,410 of record NW_007252217.1, on the reverse strand, counting down.
CCCATGGCTTGCCATATCTCCTTGGCAACCCAGTTACATGTATCCTTGGCATCACTGTGGTGTGCTACCTTGGCATCCCATGGTGCACCTCCTCAGCTTATTTATGGAGCACATCCTCAATGTCCACATGGTATGCCTCTTGTCATCCCCACAGTGTGCCTCCTTGGTGACCCTGCAGCATGCCCTTCCTCCTTGTCATCACCACAGCTTGCCTCCTCAGCAAACCCTAATAAAACATGACTCCTCAACATTTTTGCAGTGTTTCTCCTCAGCGTTGTGCCTCCTCAGCGACTGCATGGCATGCTTTCTAGGAATCCCCACAATGCTCCTCCTTGGCAACCCTGTGGCATGCTTCCTTGGCATCCCTACAGCATACTTCCTCAATGTCCCTGTGGCACACCTATTCAGTGACCCCATGGTGCACCTCCTCATCATTTCTGCAGCATGCTTTCTCCATGAACCTGTGGCATGCCTCTCAGTGTCCCCATGGTGCACCTCCTGAGCGTCCCCATGGCACTACTCCACAGCATCCCTCAGGGTTCCCACCTCCCACCTCCTCAGCTCATCATGCCTCCTCGGTGACCCTGTGGTACACCTCCTCAGCATCCCCATGGTGCACTTCCCTGACATCTCCATAGAGTTCCTCCTCGGCGTCCCCATGGTGTGCATCCTCTGAGGACACATAGCATGCCTACTCAATGTCCATATGGCATGCTTTCTCAATATTCTCATGGCGTGCTTTCTCAGCATCCCCTTGGCATGCCTCTTCAGCATGCCTCCTTGGCATCCCCACAACATGCTTCCTAAGTATTGCTGCTGCACACCTCAGCATCATTTCCATGACATGCCTTTTTGGTGTACTCATGACATATTTCCCTGGCATCCCCACAGCATGCCTCCTCAGCATCTCCACAGTGCATCTCCTCGGCCTCTCTGTAATGCTCCTCCTCAGCCGCCCCACAGCGTGCCTTCTCAAACTCCCTGTGATATGCCTCCTCCAACTCCTTGCAGTATTCCTCCTAGGTCTTCTCACAGCATGCCTCCTTTGCCTCCCTACTGCACACCTCCTCAGTGTCCCCTTGGCATGCCTCCTCAGCATCAGTGCAGTGTGCCTCCTTGTGTCCCTGTGGTGTGCTTCCTTGGCATCCCCATGGAATACTTCTTTGTGATCCCCATGGTATGCCTCCTTGTTTTCCTCAGGGTGAGCCTCCCTGGAGACCCCATGGCATGCTGTGCTTCTTTGGCATCCCCACATCATATCTTCTCGGAATCTTTGTGGTGTGCCTCCTTGGCATTCCTGTGGCACACCTCCTTGGCATCCCCATGGCATGCCTCCTCAGCATCCCCACAGCATGCTTCATTAGCTGCCCCGTGGGATGCCTCCTCAGTGTCCCCATGGTGCACTTACTTGACAACTCCACAGCAAACCTCATTGGTGTCCCCACAGTGCACCTCCCTGGCCTCCCCACTGCGTTTCTCATTGGCATCCCCACAGCATGCCTCTTTGATGGTTCCGCGGTGTACCTCCTCAACATACCTTCGGTGTGCCTCCTCAGCATTCACGCAGCACGTCTCCTTGGCATCCCTGAGGCACACCTCCTTGGTGACCCATGACATGCTGCGCTTCCTCAGCATCTCTGTGGTGCACCTCTTTGGCATCCCTGAGGTGCACCTCCTCTGAGTGTTCGCTATGTGCCTCCTTGCCCTCCCATGGTCCTTGGCCTCTCTGTAGCCTGCCTCCTCATTAACCCCATGGTGCACCCCTTGGTGGCCCTGTGGCTTGCCTCTTCAAAGTACCCATAATGCACCTCCTCAGTTGTCCCTACAGTGCACCTCCTTAGTGTGCTCATTGCGTGCCTCCTCAGCATCCCTGCAGCATGACTCCTTGGTGTCCTTGTGACACACTTCCTCAGCATCCCTGCGGTGTGCCTCCTTGGTGTGCCTTCATGGTGTTATTGCACCATGCTTCCTCGACATCCTTGCAGTGTGCTTCCTTGACGTCCACATAGTGTGCCTCCTCAGCATCCCCATGGTATATTCTCTTGGCATACCCATGGTGTGCTTTCTTGGTGACCCTGTAGCATGCTATGCCTCTTTGGTGTTCCCATGGCACATCTTGGCATCCCCATGGCACACCTCCTCTGCACCTCCACTGTGGGCCTCCATGATGGACCTGCAGCACTCCTCAGTGTCCCCACAGCATGCCTTTTTGGCAATCACATGGCATGCCATGTCTTTTTGGCATTCTCATGACACACCTACTCAGCCTCCCTGTGTCATACCTCCTCAGTCTTCCCATAGTCCGCCTCCTTAGCTTCCCTGTGGCATGCCTCCTCCTGCAGCACACTTCCTTAGCATCCTGTGGTGTGCCTCCTCAGCATAGCCACAGCACACTTCCTTGGCATACCTGTGGCATGCCTCCACGGCATCCCCATGGCACACCTCCTTAGTGACCACACAGCATGCTGTGTGTATTCAGCTTACCCGCAGTGCACCTCCTCAGCATCCCCTTGGTGTTCCTCCAAAGTGTGTCCACTGCACACCTCTTTCGCATCCCTGTGACACCCTTCCTCTACAGCCTCACAGCACGCTTCCTCGGCATCCCTGCAGCCCATGTCCTTGGTGTCCCTATGGCGAGTTTCCTTCCTGTCCCCGTGGGGCATCTCCTTGGTGTATATGCGGTGCACCTGCTCATTGTCCCTGAGGTCCTCATCCTCAGTCTCCCTGTTGCACACATCCTTGACTTCCCTGTGGTCCACCTCTTTAGCCTTCCAGTGGTGTACCTCCTTGGTCTCCCCCACTTCATGCATGCTTCCTTGGCATCCCTGTGGCATCCCTCCAAGGCTTCCCTTCTTGGCCAGCCTGTGGCACACCTTCTCAGCCACCCTGTGGCACACCTCCTCAGCATTCCTGTGGTATGCCTTCTTGACCTCCATGTGGCATGCCTCCTTAGCCCCCACTGTGCACCTCCTCAGCAGCCCTGCAGCATGCTTCCTTATCATCACCCCAGAGTATCTACTCAGTGTGCCTGCAGCACACCTTGGCATACCAGTGGCGCAGATCCTCCCATATGGCACATCTCTTCAGCCTCCCTCCAGCATGCCTCCTCAGCCTCCCTGCAGCCCATATCTTCAGCCTCCCTGTGACACGTAATCTTGGTATCTCCATGGCGTGTCTCTTCAGTCTTTCTGTGGTGCACCTCCTCAGCATCTCCATGTCATGCTTCCTTGGCCTCCTCACTGTGTGCCTCCTGGGTCTCCTAGTGACTCACCTTCTCAGTGTTCCTGTAACATGCCTCCTCAACATCTTAGCAGTGGACATCTTTGGTGTCCTCACAGTGTGCCACGCCTCCTTGGCATCCCCGTGCCGTGCTTCCTTGGCATCTCTGCAATGTAACTCAATGTCTCTGTGGTGTGCCTTCTCTGCATCCCTGATGCATGACTCCTCAGCCTCCTTGCAGTGTGCCTCTTTGGCCTCCCCATGACTCACCTTCTTGGCCACCCCATGGTGCGCCTCCTCAGCCACCCCACAGCGTGCTTCATCAGTGTTCCCATGGCGTGCCTTTTCAGCCTCCCTGCAGTGTGCCTCCTCAACCTTCCCATGGTGCATCTCCACGGCATTCCAGTGGCATACCTCTTTGACCTCCCTGCAGCATGCCTCCTCAGTGTCCCTGCAGTGTGCTTCCTTGGCATCCCCATGGCATTCCTCCTTGGCATCCCTGCAGCACACTTCCTCAACATCACTGCAACATGCCTCCTTGGTGTCCCCACAGAGTGCCTTCTCATTAACCCTGCAGTACTCCATACCCCTTCAATATGCCATGGTGTGCCCCCTGATGCATCTCTTTAGTGTCACCATGGCACACCTCCTCAGCAACCCCATGGTATGCCACGCCACCTTGGCATCCCCACAGCTTCACTCCTCAGTAACCCTTGGCATGCCATGCCTCCTCAACATTACCACGGCATGCCTCCTCAGCATCCCTACAGCGTCCCTCAGCATCCTCATTGGCAGTCCACAGAGTTCCTCCACTGAGTCCCCACAGCCCACCTCCTCAGAGTTTCTAAGATGCATTTCCTTGACTTCCCTGCAGAGTGCCCCCTTAGTGACTCTATGGTAAACCACCTTGGTGTCCCTGCAGCATACATCCTTGGCATCCCTGTGGTGCACCTCACCTGCTAACACATTGCATGCCTCCTCAGTCTCCACATGGCATGCCTCTTCAACATCCCTGTGGTGTGCCTCATCAATGTCCCCTTGGCAATGTCCCTGTGGTGTGCCTCCTTTTCATTCTGTGGCATGCCTCTTCAGCGTGTTCATTGCACATCTCCTCTATGTTCCTCTAGTGTGTATCCTCATAGTACCTGAGGCATGCTTCCTCAGCATCTCTGCAGCATGCCTTCTTGGCGTCCCTGTGTCACTCCTCTTCAATGACTCCATGGCACAATGCAAATTTTTGGCATCCCCATGACATGTCTCCTCAGTGACCCCATGGCACACCATGCCTCATCAGCCTCCCAGCAGTGAACTTCCTTGGCATCCCTGTGGCATGCCTTCTTGAATTCCCCACAGCATGCCTCTTCAATGGCCCTGTGGAGCGGTGTACCTCATCAGCGACCCCATAGAGTGCTTCTTCGGCTTCACACAGCATGCTTCCTCAGACTCTCTGCAGCACAACTCATCAGCGTCCCTTCACTGTGCCTCTTCAGGATCGCCACAGTGCACCTCCTCGATGTTATTGCGGCAGGCTTCCTTGGCGTTCCCATGGCACACCTCCTTGGCAACATATGACGTACCTTCTTGGCAACTCCATGGCACCCCATGCCTCCTCAGCATCCTTATAGTGAACCTCCTCATCGTGTCCATTGCATGCCTCCTTGGCATTCTCATGGTGCACCTCCTCAGAGTTCTTGCATTGTGCTTCCTCAGGATCCCTGTGGCATGCCTCCTTGGCATCCCGCAGAGCCCCTCCTCATCAACCCCACAGCACATTGCAAATTTTTGGTGTCCCTGCAGCATGCCTCCTTGACAACCCTGTGGCACACCACAACTTTTCATACTCCCTATGGCATGCCTCCTTAGCATCCCTGCAGCATGCCTCCTGAATGTTTCTGCAGTATACCGCATCTCTGGCATTTTGGTAGCATGCCTCTTTGGCATCCTCACAGCACACCTCTTCAGTGTCCCTTTGGCATACCTTATCAGTGCCCCCTCAGTGCACCACCTTGGCATACCTGCAGTGTACCTCTTGGACTTCCTAGCAGTGTGAGTCCTTGACCTTCCTGTGACATGCCTCCACAGTGTCCTGTCAATGTGTCACACCTCCTCAATGTCCCTGCAGTGTGCCTCCTTGGTGACCTTGCTGTGTGCCTCTTTGGCAAACCTGTAGCAAGCCTCCATGGCCTGCACACAGTGTGCCTTCTCAGCCTCCCTATGGTGCACCTCCTTGACATCCCTTGAAGTGCCTTCTTGGTGTCCCCACACTGCATCTCCTTGTCCTTCCCATGGCAATCCTCCTCAGCATCCCCTCAGCATGCCACCTCGGTGTCCCCAAAGTATGTCTTCTTGGTGACTTCACAGCATGCCATTTTCCTTGGCATCCACGTAACACACCTACTTGGCATTCAGCAGTGCACATCCTCAGGATATCCATTACATGTTTCCTCAGCATTTCCATGGTATGCATCCTCAGAGTTCCCTCAGTACACCATGCATCCTCAGCATCCCTGAGGTGAGCCTCCTTGCAGTCCCCTTGACATGCTGTGCCTCCTCAGTGAACCTGTGGCATGCCTCATCTATCTCCCTGTGGTGTGTGTCCTCGATCTCCCCATGGAGTGCATTTTTGGGCTCCCTGTGGCATACCTCCTTGGCTTCCCCACAGAACACTGCCACAACCTCACTGCAGTGCACCTCCTAGGCGTATCCATAATTTTCATCTTTGGCATCCCCGTGGCACTTCTCCTTGGCATACCGATGGTGCTCCTCTTTGAAATTCCCACTGTGCACTTGCTCAACATTCCCATGGCATGCCATGCCTCCTCAGCATCCTTGCAGCAGCCTTCCTTGGCATCCCCATGGCATGCTTCCTCAGCATCTCCACAGAGCACCTCCTTGGCATTCTTGCGGCATGCCTCCTTGGGGGCCCAGCAGTGTGCATCTCAGCATCCCCATGATGTGCCTCCTTGGCCCTTCCATGTGTGTCTCCTCAGCCTCCTCATGGCGTTCCTCCTCAGCCTCCCCATGGTAGGCCTCCTCGGTGGCACTTCAGCATACCTCCTCAATGTACCCACAGTGTGCCTCCACAGCATCCCCATGGCACATCTCAGTATCCCTGCAGTGCACCTCTTCAGCATGTTTGCTGTGCACCACCTCAGCATCCTCATGGCACGCCACCTTTGGGTTTTTGTGGCATGCTTCCTTGGCATCCCCATGGTGCACCTCCTTGGCGTCTCATCTCTGTGGCACACATCCATGGCATCCTCGTGGTGTGTTTCCTTTACTTTCCCGTGGTGTGCCTCCTTGGCATCCCCACAGTGCTCCTCTTCGGCATCCCTGCAGTTTGGCGACACCACAGCATGTCATGCCTCTTTGGTGTTCCCATGACACACCTCATCGGCATCCCCACAGCATGCCTCTTCAGTGACCCTGTGGTGTGACTCCTTGCTGTACCCATGGTGTGTTTCCTCGACATCCCCATGGTGTGCTTTATTGGTGATCCCATGGAACATGGTGCCTCTTTGTCATTCCCATGGTGTACCTCCTTAGCCTCCCCATGGCATGTCTCTTCATTCTTTCCATGGTATGCCTCCTCAGCTTCACTGTGGCATGCCTCCTCGATGTCCCCTCAGTATGCCTCCCTCCGCATTCCTGTGGCATACTTCCTCGGCATGCCTGCCACACACCTCCTCACTGTACCTAAGGCACACTTCCTTGGCATCCCCATGGCACACCTCTTTGGCACCCCCACAGCATGCCTCCTTAGCGACGCCGTGGCACACATGTCTTCAGCCTGCCCGTGGCACTCCTCCTCAGCGTCCTCGTGGCATGCTTCCTTTGGGTCTCTATGACTTGCTTCCTCAGCATCCAGCAGCACACCACCTCAGTGAACCCACAGCATGCTTCCTTGACATCCCTGTGTTGTGCCTTCTTGGTGTACCTGCTGTACACCTCCTCAGTGAACCTGCAGGATGTTGTACATCTTCAGTCTGCCTGCAGCATGCCTCCTCGGCATCCTGCCGAGTGCCTCCTTGGCGTGTCCTCTCTTCCTCTTTGGCTTCCCTGTGGCATGCCTCCTCAGCATCCCTGTGGCACACTTCTTCGGCATCCCTGTGATGCACTACCTTGGAGTCCTCTTGGGGCACTTCCTTGGTGTCTTTGCGGGCGCCTCCTCAGCATATCTGCAGCATGCCTCCTCGGTGTCCCTGCAGCCTGCAGTCTTGGCTTCCTCACGGAGCCCCTCTTCAACCTCCCTGTAACCCACTTCCTCAACCTTCTAGTGGTCCACCCCTTCGGCTTCCCCATGGCATGCCTCATTTACCTTCACACAACACTCCTCCCTGGTCTTTCTGCAGCGTGCCTCATCAGCAACCCTTCAGCAGACCTCCTGTGCTTGCCTCCTTGATTTCCTCAAGGCATGCTTCCTCAATATCCCTATCTTGTGCCTCCCCATCTTCCTTATGCTGTGTCTTCTTGGTACCCCATGGCATGACACTCCTCCTCAGCATCCCCATGGTGCAATTCCTCAGCATCCCATGGCTCACATCTAGTGCATGTACATTGGTTGCCTCCTAGACGTTCCCATGATACACCTCCTTGGAGTCTCGATAGCGTGATTACTCAGCATCCCCATGGTGTGCCTCCTTGGTGTCCCCATGGCACACCTCCTCAGCTTCCCCACCAAGAATCACCTCAGCACCCCCATAACATGCCTTCTCAGTGACCTCATGGCATGCCATGTCATGTCAGTGTTTCCACATCATGCCTTCTTGGTATCATCCCAGTGCACTTCCTCAATCTCCCCTCATTGTGCCTTCTTGGTATCCCTGTGGAGTGTCTTCTCATCGACCACACAGCATACCTTCTTGGTGACCCCATGGCAAGCCAAGTCTCTTCATCCTTCCCATGGTGTGCCTCCTCTGCCTCCCCATGGTGCACTTCCTCAGCATCCCTGCAGTGTACTTCCTTGGTGGCTCTACAATGGGCTTCCTCATAAACTCTCCAGAGTGTCTACTCAGCATCCCTGTGGTGAACTTCCTCAGCATGCCTCCTGTGGTGCACCTCATTGACTTCCCAGTGGCATGCTTCTCAGCATCCCCATAGCCCACCTCTTCATCTTACCTCTGGTGCACCCTTCAGCTTCCCTGTGGAACACATTCTCAGTGTCTCTGTGGTGCATCTTGTTGGCCTTTCCACAGTGTGCTTTCTTGGTGTCCCCAGAGCATGCCTCCTTGGCCTCCCTATGGCATGCCTCCTTGAGTTCCCACAGTGTGCTTCCTCAGTGTCCCTGTAGTGTGCCTCCACAGCATCCCTGTAATAGGCTTTTTGGTATCCTCATGGTGAGCCACACCTCCTCAGCATCCCTGTGCCACAATTTCTGGTCATCCCCATGGTGCATCTTCTCAATGTCTCTGTTGCATATCTTCTCTGCATCTCCACTGCGTGACTCCTTGGCCTCCCCACGGTGTACCACCTTGGCCTGCATTGGGCAAGCCACACCTTTTCATTGACTCCATGGCACACCTCTTCAGCATCCCTGCTTGCACGTTTCCTCCACAGCGTGCCTCCTGCCCACAGTCTGCCTCTTCTCTGACCCCGCAGCACACTTTATCAGCGACCCTGCAGCACGACTTCTTGGCCTCCATACGGCACACCTCCTCAACCTCCCTGCAGCATACTTCATTCCCTTGACGTGTCTCCTCAGCATCCCATGGTGTGCCTCCTTTGTGTCCTCACAGTGTGCTTTCTCATCATCTCCACAGCATGCCTTCTCAGTGTCCCCATGCTGTGCTTTCTTGGCATCTCCTATGGCATGCTGCACCTCCTTGTCATCCTGTGGCATGTCCACTGCATATCTCCTTGGTGTCCCCACAGTGTGCCTCCTCGGTGACCTATGTCACCCTTCTTGGTGACCCCATGGCATGCCAGGCCTCCTCAGCATTCCTATGGTGTGCCTTCTTTCCATCCCATGGCACACTTCTTTGGCATGTTTGTTGTGTGCCTCCCCGATGTTCCCATGGCATGCCTCCTTGGAGTCTTGTGGCATAATTCCTCGGCACCCCCATGGAATGCCTCCTTGGCATTCCTGCAGCACTCTTCCTCAGTGATCCCACAACATGTTGCAACGTTTTGGTTTTCCAACTCCGCGACTCCTTGGTGACCCCATGGGGCACTGTAACTCCTCACCCTCTCCATGGCACACTTCCTCAGCCTCCCCATGGCATGCCTCCTGAATATTCCTGCAGCATGCCACATCTCTTCAGCATCCCCATGGCACACCTCATATGCATCCCCATAGCATGACTCTTTGACAACTGTGGCATGCCCCATCAACATTCCCTCAGCATGCCTCTTCAGCGTCCCTGCAGTGCAACTCCTTGACATCCCCACAGCGTGCCTCCTCGGCCTTCCTGCAACGTGCCTACTAGGAGTCCCCTCAGCACACTGTGTCTCCTTGGTAATCCTGCAGTGTGCCTGCTTAGTATCACCATAGCTGCCTCCTTAGCAACCCCATAGCATGCCTCCTAATCGTGTCCATTGTGCACTTCCTCAGTGTTCCCATGTTGTACCTCCTCAGAGCCCTTGTGGCATGATTCCTCAGCATCCCTGTGGTGTGCCTCTTTGGCATCCCTGCAGCACTCCTCCTAAGCAACATCCTGGCACATTGTGGCTTTTTGGCCTCCCCATGGCATGCCTCCTTGGCAACCCCATGGCATATCGCGACTACTCATCCTCCCCCTGATGCACCACCTCCACATCCCTGCAGCTCTCCTCCTGAATGTTCCCACAGCCTGTTGAATCTCTTCAGTGTCCCGATGGCATGCCTCATCAGTGTCCCCACAGTATGTCTCTTTGGCATCCCTGCAGCATGCCTCATCAGCATATTGTTGGCACACGTCCTCGGCATCCCCATGGCATGCCTCCTCAGTGTCTACTTGCCATGTCACACCTCCTTGATGACCCTACCATGTACCTCCTTAACATCCTGGTGGCCACTTCCTCAGTGATCTCACAGTGTGCCTTCTCTGCGTCTCTGCACTGTGCCTCACCGACATTCCCACAGCACTCCTTATCGGTGACCTTGTGACGTGCCTCATCGGCAACCCTCCAGTCCACCTCTTTGGCCTCCATGTCATGTCTTCTCAGCCTCCATATGGCACACCTCATAGGTGTCCCCCAGTGTCTCCTTGGCATCCCCACAGTGCACCCCCTTGACCTCTTCACAGCATGCCTCCTTGACATCCCTGCAGCATTCTTCCTTGGTGTCCCTGTAGTGCACCTTCTCAGCATCCCCACGGCATGCCACATTCCTTGGCATCCCTGTGGTGCACCTCCTCGGTGTCCTGTGTGACACCTCTCCAGTGTGTCCATTGTGCACTGTGGTGTGCCTTCTTGAGGTTCCCTAGGTGTGCTGTTCCTTCTTAGAAGCCACACAGCACACCTTCTTTCAGTCCCCTGGATGCGCCATGCCTCCTCAACGACCCTGTGGTGCTCATCCTCAGTCTCCTTGTGGTGCACCTCCTCAACCTGCCTGCAGTGTGCATTTTCAGCCTCCCCATTGCGTGCCTCCTCAGCCTCCCTGTGGTGTACCTCCACAGCCTCTCCACAGCATGCCTTCTAGGCGTTTCTGTGATGTACATCTTTGGCTTCCCTGTGGCATGACTCTTCAGTCTCCCCATGGTGTGCTTTCTTGGACTCCTGTCAGCATGCCACACCTCCTCATCGATCCCATTGCACGCCTTCTTGGCATCCCCACAATGTGCCTCCTCTACGTTCCTGCAGCATGCCTCCTCAGCAACCCTGCAATGTGCCTCATCAGCGACCCCATGGCACATACCCTTGGCCTTCACACAGCATGCCTCCTCAGTCTCCCTGATGCACACCTCATCAGCTTCCCCTTGGTTCACCTCTTCAGCATTCCCATGCATATCTCCTTGACATCCTTGTGGCATGCTTCCTCAGTATCCCCATGGCATGCCCCCTTGGCATCCACGTGTCACGTCTTCTTGGTGGCTCTGCAGCACACTGCACCTCCTCATTGTCCTGTGGCATGAGTCTTCAGTGTGTCCATTGCATTCCTTGACATCCCTACAGCATACTTCTTTGGCAACCCATGCTGCACCTCCTTGGAGACCCTGCAGCACTCTGTGCCTCCTCAGACTGTCTCCTTGTCATCCCATGGCACAACTCCTTGGTGTGTCCATTGAGTATCTCCTCAGCATTCTCATGGTATGCCTCCTCAGAGTCCTTGCAGCATACTTCCTCGGCATTGCCATTGCATGCTTCCGTGGCATCCCTACAGCACATTGCAATGTTTGTTGTCCCCACAGCACACCTCCTTGGCAACCCCACGGCACACCGTGATTCCTCAGTCTTTCCCATGGTGCGCCTCCTTGGTGTCCCAACTGCATACCTCCTGAATATTCCCACAGCACACTGCATCTCTTCAGCATCCCTGTGGTGTGCCTCATCAGCATCCACTCAGCATGCCTCCTCAGCGGACACTTGGCGCCCTTCTCAACATCACCACAGCATACTTCCTTGGCCTCCCGTAGCATACCTCCTCAATGTCCCCATGGTGTGTATTCTCAGCGACCCCATGGCACACCACTCTCCTTGGCATCCACCCAGCATTCCTCCTCAGCATCCTGTGACATGCCTCGCTGGTGCATCCATTGTGCACCTCCTTGTTGCTCCCATGGTGCACCTCCTCACAGTCCCCTTGTCATGCCGTATGTCCACTGCTGCACACCTCCTGGGTATCCCCGTGGCATGCATCCTAGGCCTTCCTGCAGCATGCATTTTTGTCCTCCCCATGGCGTGCCTCCTCAGCCTCCACACTGTGTGCCTCCACAGCCTCACCACAGCACTCCTCCTCATTTCTGCAGTGTGCATCTTCAGCCTCCCCATGGCACTTTTCCTCAGTGTACCCATGATGTGCCTCTTCAGTGTCCCCATGGTGGGACTCATTAACATCCCTGTGGCCTGCCGTGCCTCCTTGGAAACCCCGTAGCACATTGCGACTTTTTGGTATACCCGCGCATGCCTCCTTTGTGACCTCATGGCACACCACAACTCCTCAGCTTCCCCATGGCACTTCCTCAGCATCCTTGTGGCATGCCTTCTGAATGTTCCTACAGCGTGCAGAGTCTCTTCAACAAACTCATGGCGTGCCTCTTCAGCATCCCGACAACACACCTCTTCAGCATCCCTGTGGTGTGCCTCACTGGTGTCCACTCAGCATGCCTCCTCAGTGTCCCTGTGGTGTGCCTCCTTGACATTCTCACAGCATACCTCCTCGACCTCCCTGCAGAGTGTCTCCTCAGTGTCCCCTCAGCATACCTCACTTCCTTGGCAGCCCCGCAGCACTCATCTGTGGCATCCCCGTGGCTGCCTCCTTAGCAACCCCACAGCACACTTCCCCAGCATTTTGCACTGCGCCTTCTTGATGTCTCAATAGCATGTCTCATTGGCAACCTCATGGCACACTTCATCAGTGACCCCTTGGTGCACCTCCTTGGCCTCCACACAGCATGCCTCCTTGACCTCCCCACAGCATGCCTCCTTGGTGTCCCCACAGCATGCCTCCTTGGTGACCCCATGGCAAGCCGTGATCCTTGGTGTCCCTGCAGCACACCTCCTCAGTGTCCTGTGGCATGCCTCCTTGGTGTATCCATTGTGTGCCCCTTGGTGTTCCCTTTGGTGCACCTCCTCAATCTTTCTATGATACACCTTCTCAGAGTCCCCTCAACTTACCGTTTCCACTCAGCATCCCCGTGGCGCACCTCCTCACATTTCCCTTGGTGTGCTGTGCCTCCTCTGTGAGCCTGTGGCATGCCTCCTGGGTCTCCCTGTGGCCACCTTGGCCTCTCTGTGGTGTGCCCTATCAGCCTCCCCATGACATACCTCTTAGGCCTCCCTGCCGCACACCTCCACAGCCTCCCCACAGCATGCCTCCTTGGTATTTCTGCAGTGCTTATCTTCAGCCTTCATGGTGTACCTCCTCAGTGTTCCTGTGGTACATCTCCTAAGTATCCCCATGGGCGACCCCATGTCATGCCATGTCCCTTTGTCATTCCCACAGCATGCCTCCTCAGTGTACCCATGGCATGCCTCTTCAGTGTTGCCATGGCATGTCTCCTCAATGTCCCTGTAGCATGCCGTTCCTCCTCAACATCCCTGTAGCACATCTCCTCAGCATCCCCATGGCACACCTCAGCATCCTGATGGTGCTCCTCCTCCACATCCCTGTGGCACATCTCCCCACTGTTCCTATAGTGTACTTCCTCAGCTTCACCATGGGCCACATCCTTTGTTTCCCTGTGGGATGCCTCTTCAGTGATCCCACAGCACACATCTTTGGCATCCCCATGGCACAACTCTCCCCACCACATGCCTTGTTGGTAGCCCCATAGTATGCCTCCTTGGCATCCCTGCAGTTTGCTTCCTTGGCGGGCCCATAATGGGTATCCTTACAATCCCTGTGGCATGCTGCTCAACCTCCCTATGGTGTGCCTCCTCAGACTACCCACAGCATGCCTCCTTGACCTCCCTGTGGTGTGCCTCCTTGGTGGCCCCATGGTGCACCTCCTCAATGTACCCACCACGGGCTTCCTTGGAATTCCTGTAGTGATCTCCTTGGTGTCCTTGCAATTTTCCTCCTCAGCGCCTCTGCAACATGTTGCACATCCTCAGTTTACCCATGGTGCACCTTCACAGCGTGCCTGCAGCACGCATCCTCAGTGTGTTCATTGCACTCCTACTCACCATCCCTATGGTGCACCTCATTGACATCTTTGTGGCATGCCTCCACAGTATCCCCACAGTGTGCTTCCTTGGCATCCCCATGGCACAAATCCATGACATCCTTGCGGTGCATGTCTTTGTTGTCCCTGTGGCGTAACTTCTTGGTGGCCCCATGGCATGCCATGCCTCCTCTTCATTTCCACGGCATGCCTTATCAGCATCCCCATGACACACCTCCTCAGTATCCCCACTGCGTGAGTCTTCGGTGTCCCTGTGGTACATCTCCTAAGCATCACCATGGCATATCTTCTTGGAGACCCCCCATGTCATGCCATGCCTCTTTGTCATTCCCATGGCATGCCTCTTCAGCCTCCTCATGGCATGCCTCCTCAGTCTTCCCATGGTAGCCTCCTTGGCATCCCCAAAGAACGCCTCCTCAACAGTCCTGAAGCATGTCTCCTTGGCATGCTTGTGGCATTCTTCCTCAGTGTTTTCACAGTGTACCTCTTCAGCCTACCCATGGTATGCTCCCTTGGCATCCCTGTGGCATGCCTCCTTGTCATCCCCACAGTGTGCCTCCTCAGTGACCCCATGGCAAACATCACACCACCAACCTGCCTGTGATGCACCTCCTCAATGTCCCTATGTCATGCCTCCTTGGCATCCCTGCAATGCACTTCCTTGTCGTCCCCACGACGTGCCTCCTCAGCATACCCATGGCTAGCTTCTTTGGCAGCCTTGTGGCACACCTCCTTGACTTCTCTGCAACATGCCTCCTTGTCATGCCTATGGCATGCCTCCCTAAGGTGCACCTCATTGGCATTTCCTCTACATACCTGCAGCATGCCTCTTTGATGTCTCCAGGGTGTGCTTTCTTGGCATCCCCATGGCAAAACTCCTCAGTGTCCCCGCGGCATGCCTTTTCAGTGGCACACATCATGGTGTCCCCATGGCACACTTCCTTGGCCTCCCTGCAGCGTGCCTCCTTGGCCTCTCCATGACATGCCTCCTTGGTCTCCCCAGGGGGTACCTCCTTGGTGGTCCCGTGGCACACCTCCTCAACATACCCGCAGTGTGCCTTCTCAGCATCCCTGTGGCATGTCTCCTCAGCGTCCCTGTGATGCACCTCCTTGGCCACCCAGCAGCATGCTGCACTCCTCAATATCCCTGCAGTACACCTCCTTCACATCCCTGTGGCGTCTCCCCTTAGCATGTTCTCTGCTCACCTCCTCAGCATCCCTGTGTCACAACACCTTTGTGTTCTTGTGGTGTGCTTACTCTGCATCCCCATGGTACACTTCCTTGGCATCCCTGTAGCACACATTCATGGCATCCGTGAGGTGTGCTTCCTTGGCATCCCCACAGTGAGCGTCCTTGGCATCCCCGTGGTGTACCTCTTCAGTGTGGCCATGATGTGCCTTCTTGGTGACCCTGCCACACATCATTCCACTTCGGCATTCTCACAGCATCCTCAGCTGTGCCTCCAAGGCATGCCTCCTTGACAACCCTGTGGTGCATCACCGTGGTGTCCCTGTGGTGTGTTTCCTCAGTGTCTCGATGGCATAACTTATTGATGATCCTTGGTACACCATGCCTCTTCGTTGTTCCTATAGCACACCATCTCAGCCTCCCCCAGCATGTCTCCCCAGTTTTACCACAGCACACCTCCTTGGTGTCCCCATGGCACATCTCCTTGGCATCCCTGTAGTACACTTTCTTGACTTTTCTGTGCCATGCCTCCTCAGCATACCCATGGTGCATGTCCTCAGCATCTTCACAGCATGCCTCCTTGTTGTCTCCACGGCATGCCTCCTGAGTGAACCTGTGGCACACCATGCATCTTCAGCCTGCCTGTTGTATGCCTCTTTGGCATTCCTGAGGTGTGCTTCTGCAGCGTCCCTGTGGCATGCTTCCTCAGCATCCCATGGCGCGCCTCCTCAGTGTACCCACAGCATGTTTCCTCAGCATCCTCATGGCACACCTAGCTAACATCCCCATGGTGCACCTCCTCAGTGACTTCGCAGACCACACATCTTCAACCTGCCTGCAGCATGCCTCCTCAGCATCTCAGTAGCCTCGACATATTCTCTATGTGCCTCTTTGGCATCTCTCCTCGATGACCCCCGTGGCATGCTTCCTCAACATCCCTGTAGTGTGCCACCTTGGCATCCCCTCAACACACTTCCTCGGTGTCCTTGTGGGGAGTCTCCTGGGCATATCTTGGTGCACCTCCTCAGCAACCCAGCAGCCCACATCCTTGACCTCCCTGCGGCCTGCCTCCTCACACTTCCAGTGGTGTACTTTCTTGGTTTCCCCATAGCATGCCTCCTTGGCATCCACATGGAGCACCTCCTCTGCCTCCCCACAGCACACCTTCTCAGTGTCCCCTCAGTGCACCTCAGCATCCCTGCAGCCATCTTCCTCGTTGTACCCCCAGAGTGCCTACTTGGTGTCCATGCAGCATGCCTCCTCAGCCTCCCTGCAGTGAGGATCCTTGGTTTCCCCACAAAACATCTCCATGGCCTCTATGTGGCATGCCTCCTCAACCTCCCTGTGGCATGCCTTCTCAGCCACCCTGTGGCCTGCCTCTTTGTCCTCCCCATGGTGCACCCCCTCAACCTCCCCGTGGCATGCATCCATGGTATCATGTAGAGTATCTCCTCAGCCTTTTCATGGTGTACTTCATTGGTATCCCTGAGACACACCTCCTCAACCTCCTTGCGGTGTGCCTTCTTGACTTCCCACAGCATGCCTCCTTGGCATCCCCAGTGTGCTTTCTCAGCATCTCCACAGTGGCCTTTTTCGGTGTCATCACAGTGAACCACACCTTCTCAGCGTCCCTGCATAGCAATGCCTCAGCATCCTTGCAAAGTGATTCCTCAGTATCTCTGTGGTGCTCCTCCTCTGTGCTCCTCCTGTATAACTCCTTAGCTTCCCCATAGTATGCTCCCTCAGTCTCCACTTGGTGTGCCATGCCTCCTTGTCAACCCTGTGGCACACCTTTTCAGTGTCCCCATGGCACACTTCCTTGATATCCCTGCAGTGCACCTCCCCAGTGACCACACAACACACCTCATTGGCATCCCCTCAGCATGCCTCCTCAGCATCCCCACACTGTGCCTCCATGATGTCCTCCCAGTATGCTTCCTCAGCATCCCTACAGTGTGCCTCCTCGACATCGCCACGTTGCACCTTCTCAGTGACCCACGGCACTCTGTACCTCCGTGTCATCCTGTGGCACCTGTCCTTGGCATGTTCATTATGCTCCTCCTTGATGTCCCTGTAGCATGCATCCTTGGCAACCTGTGTTGTGCCTTCTTGGTGATTGCACATCACTCCATGCCTCCTAGACATCCCTGAGACACACCTCAAAATCCCATGGCATACCTCCTTGGTGTGTCCATTGCACACCTTCTTAGCATTCCCATGGCATCTCCACAGCATGCCTCCTCAGCAGCCCCCACAGCAAACCATTACTCCTTGGCCTCCTCACAGAGCACCTCCTTGGTGTCCCTACAGCACACATCCTCAGCAACCCCAGTGCATCTCCTTGACTTACCCATGGGGCACCTCCTCAGTGTCCCCATGGTGCATCTCTTTAGTCTCTTGTGGTGTACCTTGTCGGCCCCCTGTGGTGCACCTCCTCGCTTCCCCATGACACACCTCCTCAAACTCTTTGTGGCATGCCTCCTCTGCCTCCTCACTGCGCACCTCCTTGACCTTCCTGTGGCTTGCCTCCTCCTCACCTCCATGGCATGCCTCCTCGGCATCACTGCAGCACCTCTCCTTGGCATCCCCATGGCACACATCCTCAGCATCCCCACAGTGCACTCCTCTGCATCCCCATGGCATGCCTCCTCAGCCTCCCTGTGGTGTGCTTCCTGGGCCTCTCCATGGTGCACCAACTCAGGTTTCCTGTGGCATGCCTCCTCATTCACCCTGTGGCATGCCTCCCCCTCATCCCTGTGGCATACCTCGTTGGCATCGCCATGACACACCTTCTCAACATTTCCATGATGAGTCTCCTTGACGTCTCTGCAGCACACCACTCAGCATCCCCATGGTGAACCTCCTCGGCATCACAGCCACACTCCTTCCCATCATCTCTGCAGTGCACCTCCTTGGTGTACCTGTGGCATACCTCCTTGATGTCCCCATGGCATGCCCCCTCAGATACCTTGTGGTGCACCTCCTTGGTGACCTCAAGGCATGCCTCCTTGGTCGACCTTCAGCATGCCTCCATGGCATCCTTGCAACTCACCTCATTGGTGTCCCCATGGCACACCTCCTTGGCGTCCCTGCGAAGCAACTCTTCAGTGTCCTTGCAATATGGCTTGCCTCCTCAATGTCCCCACAGCATGCCTCCTCAGTGTCTCAGCAGCACAATTCCTCAGCATCCCCACAGCATGCCTCCTTACAGTCCCTGCAGCATGACTCCTCAACATCCCCATGGAGCACCTCCTTGTCATCACTGTGGCATGCCTCCTTGGCATCCTTGCAATGAGCCTCCTTGGTGAACCTGCAGCGTGCATCTTTGGGATTCCCACAGCATGCTTCCTCTGCACTGCTTCTGCATGCCTCCTAGTTCCCACAGTATGCCTCCTTTTTGTTCCCGTGGTGGCTCTCCTCAGTGTCTCCACATTGTACCTCCTTGGTAACCTGTAGTGCATCCTCAGTATGTACATTGTGCACCTCCTTGGTGTTCCTGTGGTGTGCCTCCTTGGACTCCCTGTGGCACACTTCCTCAGCATTCTGCAGTAAACTTCCTTGGGGTCCCTGCAGTGCTCCTCCATGGTGACCCCATGGCATCTTGTGCCTTTTTGGTGTCCCTGTGGCATGCCTCCATGATGACCCCATGTCACACTGTGCCTCCTCAGTCTTCCCATGGTGCATCTCCTCTGCATTCCTGTGGCATGCCTCCTGAATGTTCCTACATCATGCCGCGTCTCTTCAGCATCCCCATGGTGCACCTCCTCACCCCTGCAGCAAACCTCTTTGGAGGTCCTGTGGCATGCTGCATCAATGTCCCCTCAGCATGCCTCCTCAGTGCCCCCATAGTGCACCTCCTGAATGTCCCCACAGAGCACCGCATCTCTTCTGTGTCCCCACAACATGCCTCCTTGATGTCCCTGCAGTGCACCTTCTTGGTGACTCGTGGCATGCCATGCCTCCTTGGTATTCCCGCAGCATGCCTCCTCAACATCTTGTAGCATGCTTCTTTGGTGTGTCTGTTGCATGCCTATTTGGTGTTCTTGTGGCATGCAAGAAGTCCCTGCAGTGCACTTCTTCAGCATCCCTGTGGTGTGCCTCCTTGGCATCCCTGTGGTGCTACTCCTTGGCGACCCCACATCACACCATGCCTCCTCGGCATCTTTGCATCTTGCCTTCTCACTGTCCCCATGACATGCCTCTTGAATGTAGCCACAGCACATCATGTTTCCTTGGTTTCTCATGTCATGCCTCCTTGGCATCCTGCAGCATGCATTTTAGGTGTCACTGTGGCATGCCTCATCATCCCCTCAGTGTGCCTCATCAGCATCCCCACAGCACACCTCCTCAACATCTCCTTGGCATCCCCTTGGCCCACCTTTTTGGTGACCCCATGATGTGCCTCCTCAGCAACGCTGTGGTCACCACCTCGGTGACCCCACAGTACACCGCCTCAAGGTCTCCGCAGCACACTTCATCTCTTTTGCCACAGCATGCCTCCTCAGTGAACTCATGGTGCACCTCATCAGTGACCCTGTGACATTCCTTTTTGGCCTCACATGGTGCACCTCTTTAGCCTCCCTATGGCATGCCACTTCAGCATCCCCACAGTGTGCCTCATTGACTTCCTTGAACCATACTTTCTCAGCGTACTCATGGTGTGGCTACTCAGCATCCTCGTGGCACACCCCCTTGGCAACCCCATTGTGCAATGTGCCTCCCCAGCAAACCTGTGGCATGCTTCCTAGGCATCCCTGTGGCATCCTTCCTTGACATCCCTGTGGTGCATAACTGCACACCTCCTCAGTAACCCTGCAGCACACCTCCTCAACGATACTGTGGTGTGCCTCTTTGGCGATCCCACAGTGCACCTCCTTGGGCTCTCCACAGCTTGTCTCCTCAGCCTCCCCACGACACACCTCCTTAGCATCCCTATGGTGTGCCTCCTCAGCATCCCCCACAGAGCACCTTCTCAGCATCCCCATCATGTGTCTCATCAGCATCCTTGCAACAGTGCCCTCTTGGATCATCTCCTTGGAGTCCCTATGGTGTGCTTCCTCCGCCTCCCCATAGTGTACCTCCTTGGTGTCTCTGCGGTGGACTTCTTGTTGACCCCACAGCATGTTGTGCCTCCTTGGTATTCCCATGGCATGTCTCCTTGACAACCTCGTGGTGCATTTCTTCAGCCTCTACACAGCCTCAGCCTCCCCATGGCATGCCTCCTTATCTTCCTTGTGATGTGCCACCTTGGACTCTTTGTGGCACACGTCCTCGGCCTCCTCATGGCATACCTTCTCCTTGGCCTCCCTGTGGCATGCCACCTCGGAATATCCTCAGCATGCCTTCTTGGTGTCACCATGGAGCACCTTCTTAGTGTACCCATGGTGTGCCTTCTCAGCATCCCCACAGCATGCCTCCTCTGCATGACCATGGCACACCTCCTCAGCCCCCTGCAGTGCACCTCCTGAGCTTCTTTATGGTATGCCTACTAAGTATTCCTGTGGCACACTTCCTCATCCACCCTGTGGTGTGCCTCTTCGGCCTCCCCATGGCACACCTTCTTTGCTTCCCCGTAGAGTACTTCCTCAATGTCCCCATGGTGTGCCTCCTCAGAGACCCCACAACGTGCTTCCTCAGCATCCCCGTGGCATGCCTCCTCGGGCTCCCCACAACACACTTCCTTGGGGTCCATGCAGTGCACTTCCTTGGTGTTCCCACAATGACAAGCATTCTCAGTGTCCCTGAGGAGCACCTCTTTGGTGTCCTCACAATGTGGCATGCCTCCTCAGTGACCCCATGGCACACCTCATCTGTGTCTTCTTGATGTGCCTCTTTGACCTCCCCAAGGCACGTCTCCATAACATCCCTGTAGCATGCCTCTTCAGCATCCCTATGGATTGCCTCCTCAATGTTCCAGTGGCACACCTCTTCAGAGACCCAACAGCACACCTCCTCAGAGTCCCTGCAACACGCCTCCTCAGGGTCCCAGTGGAGTCCCTTCAGCTAGCTGTGCCTCCTTGGCAACCCTGCAGTGTACCTCCGTGGCCTCCCCATGGTGCAACTTCTCAGCATCCTCACTGCATGGCTCCTCAGTATCCCCGCAGCACACCTCAACGTTCTCACTCTACTCTGCACCTCCTCGACGTCCCTACAGCATGCCTCCTTGGCATCCCTGTGGTGCAACCCCCTCAGTATCCCTGTAGTGTACCTCCTCAGTGTCCCTGCAACATGCCACAATTCCTCAGCATCCCTGTGGTGCACCTCCTTGCAGTCCCCTTTGTGTGTGCTGTGGTTCTTCGCTGACCTCATGGCATGCCTCCTTGGACTCCCCATGGTGTACTTACTCTGCCTCCCTACAGTATATCTCCTTAATGTCCCTGTGTCATGCTGCACCTTCTTATCATCCCTGTAGTGCACCTCCTCTGTGTCCCTGTAGCACACCTCCTCAGCACCCCCATGGCACATCTCCTCAGCATCTCCACAGTGTGTCTCCTTGGCATCCTTGTGGTGCACCTAACTGGCACCCCTGAGACATGCATCCTTGACTTTCAGGTGTTGCACCTCCTCTGCAACCCCATGGAGAGCCTCCTCAGAGTCACCATGGTGCACCTCCTTTATGTCCTCACAGAGTACCTCCTCAGCAACCATGCAGCACACCTCCTTGGCATGCCACAACACAACTCCTTGGGGTCTCCATGATGGACCTCGTCAGTGTACCCACTGCATGCCTCTTCAGCATCCCCACAATGCACCTTCTTGGCATTGTTGCTACGTGCCTCCTCATCACCCTTGCAGTGTGCTTTCTTGGCATGCCCACTCTGTACCTCCTCAGCATCCTGGAGGCTAGCCTCCTTGGTTTCCCTATAGCAGGTCTCCTTGGACTCTCTCTGGCATGCCTCCTCAGTCTTCCAGTGGCGCACATCCTCAGCCTTCCTACAACATACCTTCTTGGACTCCTTGTGGCATGTCTCCTCACTATCTCCACAATGCATCTCCTAGGCCTTCCTGTGGTGCGCCTCCTCAGCGTCTTATCAGCCCACCTCATCATCCCTGCAGCACACTCTCGGTGTCCCCATGGCATGTCTCTTTGGTGATCCTGTGGCGTGCCTCCTCAACATTACTGCGGCACATCTTGGTGTCTCCTCCCCATGCCTCTTCTGCATCACTGTGGTATGTCGCCTCAGCCTCTCCGCAACATGCCTCCTTGGCGCCACCTTGGGACGATTCATCATCATTTCCATGGCATGCCCCTTCTATGTCCCTGGGGTGCGCTGCACATTCTTGACATCCCCATGGCAGGCTTCTTTGGTGTCACCTCGGCTTGCCATGCCTACTTGGTGAATGAGCAGTGTGCCTTCTTGACATCCCCGTGGTGACCCTCTTCAACGTCCCCATGGTGCACTACCTTGGCATCCCTGAAGTACACCTCTTCAGCATCACCATGGTGCACCACCTTGCCTCCCCACAACATACTTTCTTGGCATCCCCATGGGTCATCTCATCAATATTTCTGTGGCACGCTCCCTCAACATTCCCATGGTGTGCCATGCATCCTTGGTGTCCCCACGGTGTGCTTCTAGGTATCTCCATGTCATGCCTTTGTGGTATCCCTGTGGCATGCATCCTCTTCATCTCCATGGTGTGCCTCCTCAGATTCACTGCAGAACGCCTCCTCAGTGTCACTGCAATGAGTCTCTTCAGCACTCCCACTATGCACCTCTTTGTTGTCCCTTCAGTGTACCTCCTCAACCTTGCTGCTGCATGCTTTCATGTCATTCTCATAGTGTGCCTCTTTGGCGTGCTCACCTCTTCAGTGTCCCTGTGGCATACCTCCTCAGTGTTCTTACAGTACATCTTCTTGGTGGCTCTGGCATGCATCCTTGGCCTCCCCTTGGCACACCTCCCTGGTCTGTCTGTGACACGCCTCTTCAGACTGCTTGTGGCATGCCTCCTCAGCCTCCTCACAGAATGCATCTTTGGCCTCCCTGCTGTACACTACCTTGGCATCTCCTCAGCATGCCTTCTTAGCATCACTGCAGCACACCTCCTCAGTGTCCCTGCAGTGCTCCTCCTTGGACTCCCCACAGTGTGCCTTTGGGACCTCTCCACAGTGTGCCTACTGAGCCTTCCCATGGTGTGCCTCCTTCTCCACCTCACAGCATGCCTCCTCGGCCTCCCAATGGCATTGCTTCCTCAGCCTCCCAGCAGCACACCTCCTTGGCTTCCTTTTGATGTACCTCCTCAGCAACCCCACGACACTCCTCCTTGTAGTCCCTGTGCCAGGCCTCCTTGGTGTTCCCTCGGAAAGCCTCCTTGGTGTCCCCATGGTACATCTCCTCCATGTCCCCACTGCATGCCTCCTCAATGCTGTGAAATGCTGTGCCTCTTCAGCATCCCCGTGGTGTGCTTCTTTGGGTCCCCATGGTGTGCTGTTCCTCCTCAGTACCCATATCATACCTCTTCAACATCCCCGTGGCATGCCTGCTTGGCATCCCCACTACACACCTCCTTGGAGTCTCCACAGCATGTCTTCTAGGCCTCTCTGTGACGTGCTACCTCAGCCTCTCCACGACATGCCTCCTCAGACTCCTTGTGGTGTGCCTCCTCCGCCTCCTCACAGCACACCTCCTCAGCCTTCCTATGGCATGCCTCCTTGGTGTCTCCTCAGCATACCTTCTCAGCATCACTGTGGTACCCCTTCTTGGCATTCCCGCAGAGCACCTTCCCAGCATCCACATGGCATGTCTTCCCAGAGTTCCTGCAGCACTTCTCCTTGGCATTCCCGCAGTGCAACTCCTATGCGTCCCTACAGCATGCCTTCTTGGTCTCCCCACGACATGCCTCCTGTGCTTCTCTGAAGTCACTTACTCGACTTTCCTGTGGCATGACTCTGCATCCACCGTGCAGCATGCCTCCTTGGCCTCCTTGTGGCATGCCTCCATGGCCTCCCAGCAGCATGCCTCCCTGACTTCCAACAGCTTGCCTCCTTGGTCTCCCTGTACCACACCTCCTCAGCTTCCTTCTAGCATAGCTCCTCATTGTCTCCACAGTAAGACTCCTCATGCCTCCTTGGTGCCCTCATAGTGCTCCTCCTCAGCATCCCCATAGTGTGACTCCTCAGCATCCCTGCTGTGCACCTCCTCAATGTCCCCATGGTGCACCACGCCTCCTCAGCATCCCCATGGCATGCCTCCTTGGCATCACCATAGTGCACCACACCTCCTTGGTGAACCTGTGTCATGCCTCCTTGACATCCTCGTCGTGTGCCTCCTCAGTGTCCCCATGGTACACTTCCTTGATGCACACAAGGCGCACCTCATCAGCATCCCTGCAGCACACTTCCTTGGCATCCCTGTGGTTCCCCTTTTTGGCAAACAAGCACTGCACCATCTCAGCATCCCCATGGTCCACCTCTTTGATGTCCCCATGGCACACCTCCTCAGTGATTCCACAGCTTGCCTCCTCAATGTCCCCGCTTCATGCTGTGTTTCCTCAGTGTCCTCATGGTGTGCCTCCTCAGTGTCTCTGTGGCATGCCTCCTCAAAGTCCCTATAGAGGCCTCCTCAATGTCTCTGTGGCTTACCATGACTCCTCAGTGTCCCCATGTCCTCTTTGGAATCCCCACAGTGCTCCTCCCCAGCATATCTCCTCAAACTCCCTGTGGCAGTTTCCTCAATGTCCCCATGGTGTACCACAACTCGGGATCTCTGCAGCATGCCTCCTTGACATCCCCACAGCAGGCCTACTCTGTGACCCCATGGCATGTCATGATTCCTTGGTGTCCTTAGTGCACCTTCTCAGCATCCCCACTGCGCAACTCCCCAGTGTCCCCATGGTGTGTGTCCTCAATGTTCCCACTCCTCCTTGACATCCCCACAGCGTGCCTCCTCAGCATCCCCACAGCACTCCTCCTTGGGGTCCCCATGACACACCTCTTCAGCATCCCTGCAGCACACCACCTCAGTATCCCTGCAGCATGCCACTATTCCTCGGCATCCCTGCGGCATGCCTCCTTGCAGTCCTTCAATGTTTCATGCCTCCTTAGTGACCCAGCAGCACACCTCCTTGGCCTCCTCTTGGTGTGCCTCCTTGGCCTCCCCATGGCACATCTCCTTAACCTTCCCATGGCATGCCTCTTCGGAGTCCCCACATCATGCCTCCTTGGCATCCCTATGGCACGCTTCTGTGGTGTCCCCATGGTATACCTCCTTGGTGCACCTGCAGCACGCATCTCATCATCCCCATGATGCAACTCCTCGATCTCACCATGGCACACCTCTTAAGCATCCCTGCAGTGCATCTCCTCACCCTTTCCATGGTTTGCCTTCTCGGTCTCCCAGTGGTGTGCCTCCTCAGCCTTCCCGCAGTGCACCTCCTCTGCCCTCTTGCAGTGCTTCACCTCATGTCCTCTGTGTGATTCTTCAGCATCATCCCAGTGCCTCTCCTTGCCATTCCCGAGGCATACCTTCTTGGTATCCTCATGGCAAACTCTTCAATATCCCCACTCCACACCACTCTTCCCCATCATCTTTGCAGCACAACTTCTTGGCGTCCCTTTGGCATGCCTCCTAGAAGTCACTGCAGTGCTCCTCCTCAACATCCCCATGGTGTAAATCCTCAGCATCACTGCGGCATGCCTCCTCAACATCTATGTGGTGCACTGCACTCCATTGTCCCCAGGGCACGCCTCCTCGGCATCACCACAGTGCAGTGCACCTCCTCGGTGAACCCATATGTGCCTCCTTGGCATACCCATGATGTGCCTCCTCAGTGTCCCCATGGCACATCTCCTTGGCATCCCCATGGTGCACTTCCTCAGCATCCCCATGGTCCACTTCCTCAGTGTCCCCATGGATCCCCTACTCGGTGACTTCACAGCATGCCTCCTTGGCATCCCCATTGCATGCTTCTTTGACATCCCCGTGGCACGCCTTCTCAGTGACCCAGCAGCATGCCTCTTCTGTGTTCCTACGGCACTCTTCCTTAGCCTCTCCACAGTGCACCTCCTTGATGACCCTGAAGCACACCTCCTCAATGTCCCTACTCCACATTGCTCTTCCCTGGCATTCCTGCAGCAGAATTCCTCAGCGTCCCCGCTGCATGCCTCCTTGGCATCCCTGCAGCACTTTTCCCCAGCACCCCTGCATTGCACCTCTTTGGAGTTCCTGCAGTGCACTTCCTCAACATTCCTGCAGCACACCGTGACTCCACAACATCCCTGCACCATGCCTCCTCAGAGTCCCCTTAGTGTGCTGTGCCTCCTTGGCAACCCCGTGGTGTGCCTACTCAATATCCCTATGGTGTACCACCTCGACCTCCCCGTGGTGCACCTTCTTAGTCTCCCCGCAGCACACCTCCTTTGTGCTTTTGTGGTGCACATCCTTGGCTTTTCCATGGCATGTCTCCTCAGCATACCACACAGTGGACTTCTTTGTCAACCCCATGGCACCCTGCACCTACTTGGTTTCTCTTTGACATGCCTACTCAGTGACCCCTAGAATGCCAGGCCCTCTTGCCAATTCCAGGGTGCACCTCCTCAGAGTCCCCATGCTTCATCAGTGACCGTGTGGCACACCTTCTTGGCATCCCTGCAGTCCACCTCCTTGTCATTCCTGTGGCACGTTTCCTCAGTGTCCCTACGGTGCACCTCTTTGGCCTTCCCACGGTTCACTTCCTTGGCCTCTCTGCAGCACACCTCTTTGGCCTCCCTGTGGCATGACTCCTTGGTTTCCCCATGGCTTGCCTTCTCAGCCTCCCCACAGCACACCTCCTTGGCCTCCCAACAGTATACCTCCTCATAGTCCCCATGGTGCACCTCCTTAGCATACCCAAGGTATGCCTCCTTGGTGCCCCTGCAGCATGCCTCCTCACAATACCCCTGTGGCACACTGTACCTTTTTGGTTTCCCTGTGGCACAACTTCTTGGCCTCCCTGTGACATGCCACGCCTCCTTGGCATCCTGTAGTGTGCATCCTCAGCATCCCCATGGCCTGCTTCCTCGGTGTACCTATTCCTTCACATCCCTGCAGTGTGCATCCTCATCATCCCTGTGATGCACCTCCTCTGCATTCCCACAGCATGCCTCCTTGGAGTCTCCACAGCACATCTCAGCCTCTCCAAGGCATGCCTCCTTGGTCTCCCAGTGGCATACTACGTCAGCCTCTCTGCTACATGCCTCCTTGGACTCCTTGCAGCACACCTCCTCCACCTATTCACAGCATGCCTCCTCAGCCTCCCAGTGGTGTGTCTGCTTGTTGTCTCCTTGGCATGCCTCCTCAGCATCACCGTGGCACCCCTCCTCAGTCCCTGCAGCACACTTCCTCAACATTGCTGTGGCATGATTACTATGCATCCCAGTGGCACACCTCAGCATCCCTGCAGTGTGCCTCTGGGCCTCTCCAAGGCACAACTACTCAGTCTTCCCATGGCAAGCTTCTGCATCCACCATGTGGCAGGTCTCCTTGATCTCCACCTCCTTGACTTCCTTTCAGCATGCCAACTCATCATCTCCATGGCAAGCTTCATCATAATCCCCATGGTGCACTTCCTTGGTGTCCCCACAGTGCTCTTCTTCAGCGTTCTTGCAATGTGACTCCTTGGCAACCCTGCAGCATGCTTCCTCAATGTCTCCCTGGTGTGCTGTACCTCCTCAACATCCCTGTGGCACAATTCCTCACTGTCACCGTGGTACACTGCACCTCCTCAATGAACTCACATCATGCCTTCTCAGCATACTCTCACCAAGCCTCCTTAGTGTACCTGTGATGCAACTCCATGGCATCCTTATGACGTGCCTCCTCAGCATCCCCGTGGTTACCCATTTTGGTGACCATGCGTGGCATGCCACCACACCATCACTGCAACATACCACATCCCCTTGCCGAACCTGTGTTGTGCTTCTTCATAATTTTCTTGGTGCGCCACCTCAGTGTCCCCGTGGCGTGCTTCTTCAAAGTGCCTGTGGTATGCCTCCTCAGCAAATTGATGGCGTACCTTCTTGGCGATTCCATGGCATACCTCCTCAATGTCCTCGCCCCATGCAGCACTTTCTCAGTATCCCCACAGCATACATTCTCAACGTCCCGGTGTAGCAACACACCTCTTCAGTGTCCCTGCAGCATGCCTCCTCAGCATCCCCATGGTGCATCTCTTCGGCATCCCCATGGTACGCCTCCTCAGCATCCTCATGGCCCACTTTCTATGCATTCCCATGGTTCCCCTCCTTGGGGACTTTGCGGTGTGCCTGCTTGGTGTCCCTGTGGCACACCTCTTTGACAACCCCACAACATGCCTCCTCAGCGACCCCACAGTGTGCTTCTTCAGGGTTCCTGGGGCATTCCTCTTCGGCATCCCAAGGGCATGCCTCCTTGGCAATTCCATGGCGTGCCTCCTCAACATCCCCACTCCACACCGCATCCCCAGCATCCCTGCAGCATGACTCCTTGACATCCCCATGGCATGCCTCCTCAGTATCTCCATGGCACTCCTTCCCAGTAACCCTGGGGCATGCCTCCTCAGAGTCCCCGCAGCATGCCTCCTCAACATCCCTGTGGTGCACTGCGATCCTGATGTCCCACAGCATGTCTTCTTGGAGTTCCCTCAGCATGCCATGCTTCCTTGGTGCCCCCATGGTGCACCTCCTCAGCATCCATGTGGCGCAATTCCTCGGCCACTCACAGCACACATCCATGACCTCCCCACAGTGTGTTCCTCTGCATTTCTGCAGTGCTCCTCAGCTTTTCTGCAGCACTTCTCCTTGGTGAACCCCACAGCGGGCCTCTTCAGTGACCCTGAAGCATGCCACACCTACTTGCTGTCCACTTGACATGCCTACTCTATGACCCCAGCATACCAAGCCTCCTCAGCATTTTCATGGCGCATCTCCTCAGCATTTCCACAGCACACCTCATTTGTGGCCCCATGGTGCACCTCCTTGGCATCTCTGCAGCTCACATCCTCATCATTCCTGTGGTGCATTTTCTTGATATGCCAGCACTGCACCTCCTTGTCCTCCCTGCAGTGAGCCTCCTCAGCCTCCCCGTGGCATGCCTCTTTGGTCTCCCTGTGGCATGTCTCCTTGGCCACCCTAGATTGCACCTTCTTGGGCTCTGTGTGGCAAGCCTCCTGAGTTTCCTTGAAGCATGCTTCCTCTGCATCCCTTTGGTGTGCCTCCTCAGCATCCCTGTGGAAAGCATCATTGGCATCCCTGCAGTATGCCTCCTTGGTCTTCCCGTGATGTGCCTCCTTGGCATCCTTGCCGTGCACCTCCTCGATGTTCTCATGGCAGTCTGGGCCTCCTCAGTGATCTCGCAGCATGCTTTCTCAGCATCCCTGTGGTGCATTTCCTCAGCGTCCCTGTGGTGCACCTCCTTGAGCCTGCCATGCCTCCTTAGTGAACCCACATTGCACCTCCTCAACATCCCCATGGCGTGCCTCCTTGGCATCCCCATAGTGCACTTCCTTGGCACTCCCTTGGTGTGACCCCTTGGTATCCCCACTGAGTGCCTCCTTGATATCCCCACATCATGACTTCTCAGAGACCCTGTAATACATCTCCTCGGCAACTATGTGATGTGCCTCCTCAGTCCCCACGACATGCTTCCTCAGCATCCCAGTAATGCACTTCCTTGGTGTGCCTGTAGCATGCTTCCTCAGTGTCCCCACAGCTTTCCTCCTCAGCATCCCCTCAACATGCCTCCTCAGTGTCCCCATGGCAAGCCTCCTCAATGTCCCTGTGGTCACTGGGACTCTGGCATTCCTGAGGTACACCTCCTCAACATTCTAGTGGTGCACCTTGTCAACCCAGCGACATGCCTCCTTGGTATTGCTATGGTATGCCTCCTTGACATCCCTGTGATGGACATCCTCAGCATACCCATGGCATGCCTCTTCAATATCTCCACATTGCCCTTCCTTGGCATTGCTGCTGTGAGCCTCCTTGTTATCTTTGTGGCACGCTTCCTCAGTGTACCTGTAGCACACCTCCTCAGCATCCCCGCAGCACACCACCCCAGTATCCTTGTGGTGCACCTCCTTGGTGTCTCCACAGTACACCTCTTCATCATCCCTGTATCACACCTCCTCAGCATCTCCAGAGCATGCTTCCTCGGTGTCTCCATGCCGCATCTCCTCAGCCTCTCCACAGTATCCTCCTTGACCTCCCAGTGGCCTGCCTCCTTGACCTCCCCATAATGGCCCTCCTCAGATTCATTGCACATGCCACCTCATGATATGCCTCCTCGGCCTCCCCAGGGCATTTCTCCTCAGCATCTGGTGTGCCTCTTCAGCATCACTGCAGCACCCCCCTTCAGTGTCCCCAAGGTGCACCTTCTCAACATCCCTGAGGAGCACCTCCTCAACTTCCTTATAGTGTACTGCCTGGGTCTCTCCATGGTCTGCCTACTTAGCCTTCCTGTGGTACACATCCTTGTCCACCCTGAGGCATGCCTTCTCTGCCTCACCACAACATGCCTCCTTGGACACCTTGCAGCATGCCTCCTCTACCTCCTCAAGGCACGCCTCCTCAGCCTTCCCATGGCATCCCTCCTCAGCATCCACTTGGCGTGCCTCCTGGGCCTCTCTATGATGCACCTACTCAGGCTTCCTGTGACTTGCCTCCTAGTCTACCCTACAGTGCACTGTCACGACCCCCCGCAGCATGCATCCTAAGGCTCCTGGAAATCACATCTTCTGCCTCCCTGCACTGCACCTCCTCAAGTTCCTTCCAGCATGCCTCCTCCATATATCCATGAAAAGTCTGCTTGACATCCTTGTGTTGCTCCTCCTAGGTGTCCCAATGACTTGACTCCTCAGTATCCCTCTGGCATGCCTCCTCAGCAGCCCTAAGGTTTGCCACCTCGGCGACCCTGTGGTGCACTTCCTCAGCTCCCGCGTGATGTGCCTCATTGGCATCCCCACGGTGCACCTCCTTGTCATCCCCGCTGCTTTCCTCCTCGATGTCCCCATGGTGCACCTCCTCAGAGACCCTGCAGTATGCCTTCTTTGTGTCCATGCAGCTCACCTCTTCAGCCTTCCTGTGGTTTGCTTCCACAGCATCCCAGCAGTGCACTTCGTCGGCATCCCCAAAGCATGCCTCATTGACTTACCCTCAGCATACCTCCTCAGTGTCCCTACTGCACACCGTGCCTCCTCATCCTCCTTGCAGTGTGCCTCCTCTGTGTCCCTGCAGCATGCCTCCTCAGTGTCCCCACAGCGTGTCCTCTCTGCATCCCTGCAGTATGCTTCCTTGGTGTCCCCACAGTGCACCTCCTCAATGTTCCCGCACATCTGCTCAGCATCCCCCAAGGCACACCTCCTTGGTGTTCCAGCAGTGCGCTTCCTCACTGACCCCATGGGATGCCTCCCCAATGTCCACACAGTGTGCCTCCTTGGCAACCCAGTGGCGCACCTCCTCAGCATCTCCATGGCATGCCTCTCCAACATCCCTGCAATGCACCTCCTCTGCATCACTGCACACCTTCTAGTCATTCTTGTGGTACACTTCCTCTGTGTACCCACAGTACACCTCCTCAGTGTCCCTACAGAGCACCTCCTTGGACTCCCGATGGCAAACTTCTTCAGCATCTCCATGGCATTCTTCTTAGGGACCCTGCAGTGCACCTTCTCGGCATCACCACGGCACACCTCCTACTGTGTCTCCTCTGTATCACCCTGGCATGCCTCTCAACCTCCCCACAGCATGACTTCTGGGCATTCCCATGGGGTGACTCATCAGTGTTTCTGCAGCATGCCCCCTCAACATTCACATAGCCTGCTGTGCAGCCTTGGCATCCCTGCTGCATGCCTTCTTGGCATCACCTTGACATGCTGTGCCCATTCAGTGACCCCTACTCAACACACCTTTTCTCAGCATCCCCATGGCACCCCTCCTCAGTGTCCCTGCCATGCACTTACTTGGTGTTCCGGTGGTGCACCTCCTCTGTGTCACCTTGGTGTGCCTCCTCACAGTGCACCTTCTTGGCATCTCCATGGAGTGCCTCCTTGTCATCCCCGTGTGTGCCTCCTCACATTTACCATGGCATGCCTCCTCAGCATCCCTCTGATGAGCCACTTCAGCATCCCCACAGTGCGTCTCTTCACTATCCACGCAGCATGCTTCCTCAGCATTGCGGCTACATGCTTCCACGTCATCCCCATGGCACATCTTCTCAGCATACTGCACACCTCTTTGGGGTTCCCACAGCATGCCCCCTTAGGATCCCCACAGCATGTCTTCTTGACAGCTCCACAATATAGGCCCTCAGCGTCCCCATGGCACACCTCTTTGGCTTCTTCATGAATGCCTCCTCAGCCTCCCAACAATGCACCTCCTTGACTTTCTTTTGGCATGCCTCCTCGGTGCCCCTACAGCATGCCTCCTCGTCGTCCCTGTGGTGCACCTCCTAGGCAACCCTGTGGTACATCTCCACAGGGTCCCCATGGCTTGCCTCCTCGGCATTCCTGCAGCATGCCTCCTTAATGTCCCCGTGGTGCCCTGCACCTCCTCAGTGTCCCTGTGGCATGCCATGCCTCCTTAGTGAACTCATAGACTGCCTTCTCAGCATCCATGTGGCATGTCTCCACAGTGTCCCCACAGCACACCTCCTTGGCATCCCCATGGCCTGAATTCTCATTATCCTTGTAGCACACCTCTTCAGCATCTCTACAGTATGCCTCCTCAGCATCCCCACAGCATATCTCCTCAGCCTCTCTGTGGTGCACCTCCTCAGACTTCCATTGTCATGCCTCCTTGTCTTCTCCATAACACACTTCCTCAGACTCCATGTGGCATGCCTCCTCTGCCTTACAGTGTGCTTCCTCGGCGTCCCCGTAGCCTGTCTCCTTGTCATGCCTCCTTGGCATCCCTGTGGTGTGTATCCTTGGCAGCTCCACTGCATGCCTCATCAGCCTCCCTGTGGCATGCTTCCTTGGCATCCCTGTGGCATGCCTCTTTTGCATCCTTGTGACACACCTCCTCAACCTCTCTGCAGCACACTCCTCAGCCTCCCAGTGGCATGCCTCCTCAGCCTCACCACTATGCACCCTCCTTGGGTTTCTTGCGGTGCACCTCCTCTGTCTCCTCATGGCGTGCCACCTTGGCCTCCCTGTGGAGTGCCTCCTCCTCATCTCAGTGTGCTTCCAGTGTCATTGCAGTGCCCTTCCTCAGCATCCCCATGGAGTGCCTTATTGGTTTCCCCCACAACACACCTCCTCTGTATCCCCATGGCATGCCTCCTCAGCTTTTCTGTGGTGTGCCTCCTGGTCCTCCCTGTGGCATGCCTCCTTGGCCTTCCTGAGGCATACTTCCTTGGCCTCCCTGCACCACACCTCCTCAGTTGCCTTTTGGTATGCCTCCTTGGCATCCCTGCAATGCACTTGCTAGGTATTCCTGTGGCACACCTCCTCAGTGTTCCCATGGTACACCTTCTCAGTGTCCCTGTGGCCCACTTCCTCATCTCTGTGGTTCCCCTCATAAGTGACTTCACGGTGCGCCTCCTTGGTGTCCCTGTGGCATGCCTCTTCAACATACCTGCAGCACACCTCCTAAGTGACCCTGCAATGTTCCTCTTCAGTGTCTCCATGACACTCATCCTTGGTGTCTCCATGGTGTGGCTCCTCAACATCCCCACTTTGTGCCATGCTTCCATGGCATCCCTACAACACAACTCCTCAGAGTCCACATGGCACACATCCTTGGCATCCCCGTGGTGCTCATCACCAGCACCCCTGAGGCATTCCTCTTTGGAGACCCTGTGGAATGCCTCCTTAACATCCCTGTGGAGCATCACAACTCTTTGTTGTCCCCATGGCATGGCTCCTTGGATTTCCCTCATCACGCTGTGCCCCCTCAGTGGCCCCATGGTGCACCTCCTTGGCCTCCTCATGGGGGGACCCCTTGACCTACCTGCATCATGACTCCTCAGCATCCCTGTGGCATGCCTTCTTGGCACGACTGCAGAGCACCTCCTCAGCATTTACCCTGGTGTGCCTCATTAGCATCCCTACACCATGCCTCCTCAGCATCCCCTAAGAGTGCTTCTTCAGCATTCCAGCAGCATACTTCCTCAGTGTCCCCATGTCGGGCCTCTTTAATGTCCCCTTGGAGCACCTCCTTGACATTCCAGTGGCATGTTCCTCCTCCACGACCCATGGCACACTGTGTCTCTTCGGCATCCCTGCCATGTGCTTTCTTGGCATCCTATCATGCACCTTCTCAGTGTCCCCATGGTGCACCTTCTCAATGTCCCCACTCTGTGCTGCAACTCCTCAGCATCCCCATGTTGTGCTTCCTTAGCATCCCTGCAGAACACCTCTTTGGCAACACACCTCCTCAACATCCCCGTGGCACACCATGATTTTTCAGCATCTCCATGGCATGCCTCCTCACAGTCCCCTCAGCACGCCATGCTTCCTCACGATCCTGCAGTGTGCCTCTTTGGACTCCCCGTGGCACACTTCCTTGGACTCCAGGCAGCAACCTCCCCATCCTCTCCATGGCATGCCTCTTCAGCCTCCCTGTGGCCAGTTTCCATGGTCTCCCCACAGTGAGCCTCCTTTCCAGTTCTGCAGTGTGCCTCCTCAACTTTCCTGCAGCATGACTTGTTGGCATACCCTTGGTGAGCATCTTCAGTGTCCCCACAGCACACTTCTTCAACGTCCCCATGGTGTGCTGTGCCTCCTCGGTGTCCCTGCAGTATGCTCTCTTGGTGTCCCTGCAGCAGACCTCCTTGGTGACCGCATGGCTTGCCACTCCTACTTGGCTTCCCCTCAATGTGCCATCTTGGCAACCCCCAGCAAGTCACACCTACTCAGCAGCCTTCAGCATCCCCATGGCACACCTCTTTTTTTTATAATCAATATTTTTTTAATGATATTGTAGGGTATAGTTAAGGATTAGGTATACAAGTACGTTTCATTCAGGCACCCTTGTTGATAAGGGATGGTTCCCCATCCCCAGACAGATATTACTACCGTTAATCCCAACTCCCCATAGTTTCCCACCACTGTCAGTCCTTTTCTTATATTATTACGATGGATGTTCAAGGTCCTCTATATGAGTAAGAACATGCGATACTCAGATCTTTGTTCCTGTGAGAGGTCACTCACTATTATAGACTCTAATTCCATCCAGGTTGCTGCAAAATTCATGATTTTGTTCTTTTTGATGGTTGCATAGTATTCCACATTTTTTAAATTTTAAAACAATGTACCACATTTTTAAAATCCAGTCTTCTATTGATGGGCAGCATGATTGTTTCCAGGTTCTTGCTATTATGAACAATGCTGCAATAAACATGTGTGCAGGTATCTTTTTTATGGAGTGATTTGAGTTCTCCAAGATATATTCCCAGTAGGAGGATTGCGGGGTCATATGGGAGATTGAGATTTAGAGTCTTTAGGAATCACCACACTGCTTTCCACAGAGGGTGCACTAGTTTACACTCCTACCAACAGTGTAGAAGTGTTCCCTTTTCGCCACACCCTCTCCAGCAGCTGTTATTTTTTGAGTTGCTGATAATTACCATTCTGGCTGGAGTTAGGTGGTATCTCAGTGTGGTTTTGATTTGCATCTCCCTGATGATTAGTGGTGGTACCCCTCCACAGCATCCCCATGGCACATCTTTTCTGCATTCCTATGGTGTGTTTCCTCAGTGTATCCATGGTGTACCTCCTTAGCCTCTCCCAGCACGTCTCCTTGGACTCTCTGTGGCATGCCTCCTCAGTCTTCCCATGGCATACAATCTCGGCCTCACCATGCCATGCTTCGTTGACCTCCCCATAGCATACTTCCTCAGCCCCTTCCAGCAGCATGCCTCCTGGGCCTCCTCATGGCATGCCTCCTGGGCATCCCTTCAGCATACCTCCTTGGTGTCCCCAAAGTGCACCTCCTCAACATCCTTGTAGTGTGCCTCTTAGGCCTCCCCACAGCACACCTCCTCATCATCCCTGTAGCATACCTACTCAGCATCCCTGCAATGTGCCTCCTCAGCATCCTCATAGTGCGCCTCCTCAGCATCCCCACGGCACACCTCATTGTTGCCACTTCAGTAAGCCTCCTCAGTAAACATGCAGCACACCTTCTCATCTTCCCCATGACACACCAGGTCTCCTTGGTGACCCTGTGGTGCACCTCTATGACATCACTGTGGCATGCCTCCTTGGCAACACTGTGATGAGCCTCTCCAGTGTCCCCACGGCATGCCCATTCAGCATTCCCACTTTTCACCTTCCCGGCATCACCACTGCATGCTTCCTCATCATCCTTATGGTGTACCTTCTAAGTGTGCCCTCGGTGCACCTCCTCATGGTCCCCATGGCATGCCTTCTCAGCATCCCCGTGGCATGTCTCCTCGGCCCCTCCGCAACATGCCTCCTTGAACTCCTTGCTGCGTGCCTCCTCACCCTTCCTTCAGTGTGTCCCCTAGGCCTCCCTGCAGTGCAACTCCTCACCATCTCATTGGCATGCCTCCTTAGCATCCCTGTGGTGCACTTTCTCAGCGTTCCTGCGGTATTCCTCTTCGGCATCCCCACGGTGCACTTCCTTGGTACCCCTGTGGTATGCCTCCTCAGTGTCCCTGTGGCACATTTCCTTGATGTCCCCATGGCGCCCCTCCTCATAGACCCTGTGGCAAGTCTCTTCCGCATCCATGCAGCTTGCCTCCTCTGCCTCCCCACAGCATGTATCCCAGGGGTGCACCTCCTCGGCATCACCACAGTTTGCTTCCTCAACATGTCTGTAGTGCACCACGACTCCTCGTCATTCCTGTGGTACACCTTCTCTGTGTCCCCATGGCATGCCTTCTTGTATCACCACAGCTCACCTTGGCATCCCCTCAGCACACCTCAGTTTTCTTGCAGCGTGCCTCCTCAATGTCCCTGTGGTGTGCTGTGACTCCTCAGCATCTCTGCTTCCTTGGCACCCCCAAGTCACATCTTCTTGGCTTTTCAGTAGTATGCCTTCTCACCAACCCTGTGTTGCACCTCCTCAGCATCACTGTGGCACACCTCGACATTCCCACAGCATGCCTCCTCAGTGACCCAGCAGAACACCTCCTTGGCATCCCCGTGCAAACCTCCTCAGTGTTCCTGCAGCATGCCTTTGGAATTGCTTCTGTGTGCCTCCTCGTTGTCCTTGCCACAAACCTCCTCGGCATACCTGTGGTGCACCTCCTCAGTATTCCTGTAGCACACCTCCTCAGTGTCCCCACAGCACATCTCCTCAGCCTCTATATGGCATGCCTCCTCAGCCTTCCTGTGACATGCCTCCTCAGACTCCTTGCAGTACACTTCCTAGGCATCCCCATGGCAGACCTCTTTGGCAATCCTGTAGCATCCCTCCTCAGTGTCACCGGCAAGCCTCTTCAGCATCTCCTTGCCATGCCTCCTCTATGTCATTGCAGTATGTCTCCTCTGCCTCCCCTTAATGCACCTTCTTGGCATCCTCACTCAATGATTGATCAGCTTTTACATGGCACACACCCTAAATGTCCCTGTGGCACACCACGCATCCTCAACATTCCTGTGCTGCACCTCCTTGGTGTCACCTTAGTGTGCCATGACTACTCTGCCACCCAGTGACATGCCTCTTTGGCATCCCTGTGGTGCCACTCCTCAATATCCCTGTGTCACAATTTCTTGGCATTCCCGAGGCACAACTCCTCTGCATCATTGTGGCACATTCTCCAGAGACTGCCTTCTTGTTGTCCCCATCGTGCACCTCCTTGTCATCCTTGTGATGCACCTCCTCTGAGTCACCGTGGCTTGCCTCCTTGGCATCTCCACATTGAGCCATTTCAGCAACCCCATAGTGTGCCTCTTTGTTGTCCCTGTGGCATGCCTCCTGGGCATTGCTGCTGTGTGCCTCCATGTCATCCCCATAGCATGACTGTTCATCATACTTACACACTTCCTTGGCATCCCCATGGTGCACCTCCTCAGTGTCCTTGTAGCATGTCTCCTGGATGGCTCCAAGGTGTGCCTCCTCACCCTCCTCATGGCATGCCGCTTCAGCTTCTCTGTGATGTGCCTCCTCAGACTCCTTGTGGTGTACCTCCTTGGCCTCCTCACAGCACACCTCCTTGGACTCCCTACTGCACGCCATCTGCACATCTCCTCAACACGCCTCCATGGTGTCACCATGACATGTTGCATATCTTTGGCAAACCCGCAGTGTGCCTCCTTGGGATTCCCATGGCACACCTCCTCAGCATTCTTGCAGTGCACCTCCTTGGTGTCTCCACTGTGTGCATCCTCATCATCCCTGCATCACACCTCCTTGGTGTCCCCATGGATTGCCTCCTCAGTGTCCCCATGCTGCATTTCCTCAGTCTTTCCACGGCGTGCTTCTTTGGCCTCACAGTTGCATGTTTCCTTGACCTCCCCGTAACAAGCCTCCTCCAGCTCCTTGCAGTATGCTCCTTCCTCCTCCCAATGACATGCCTCCTCAGTGTCATCATGGTGTCTTTCAATGACATCCCCTCGGTGTGCATCCTTGTCATTCCCATGGCACACCTTCTCAGCCTCCCTGTGGTGTGCCTTCTGGGCTTCTCCATAGCATGCTTACTCAGCCTTCTAGTGGCACACATCCTCGTCCACCTGGCGGTGCACCTTCTCAGCCTCTCCATGATGCACTTCCTTGGACACCTTGCAGTGTGCCTCCTCCACCTTCTCACAGCGTGCCTCCTTGGCCTTCCCATGGTGTTCATCCTTTGTGTCTCCTTAGTGTGCCTCCTGTGCCTCTCTGTGGTGCAGCTGCTTAGCCTTACCATGGTATGCCGCTGCATCCACCCCACAGTGCACCTCCTTGCCTCCTTGTGGAAAACCTCCTTGGTTTCCTGGCAGCTGTCTCTTCTGCCTCCCCGCACCAAACTTCCTCAACTTCCTTTCAGTGTGCCTCTTTGGCGTCCCCATGGCATGACTCCTTGGTGTCCCCAAGCCATACCTCCTCATCATCCCTGCAGCATGCCTCCTCAGCATACCTACAGTGCACTTCCTCATTGCCCCATGGTGCACCTCCTCAGCATCCCTGTGGCTCACCTCCTCAATGCCCCCACAGAACACCTCCTCATAGACCCTGTGGCACACCTCCTTGACATACACATGGTGTACCTTCTCAGCCTCCCCATGGCGCACTTCTTCGGCATCCCAGCGATGCACTTCCTTCTCTTCCCCACAAATGCCTTGGATTCCCTGCAGCACGCCTCCTCAAAGTCCCTGCAGCACGACATGACTCCTCATCATCCCTGCAGTGCGCCTCTTCCGTGTCCCCATAGCATGCCTCCTCAGCATCCCAGCAATGTGTGTCCTCATTTTCCCTACAGCATGCCTCTTCAATGTCCCTGTGGTGTGCCTCCTCAACATCCCCATGGTGTGCTGCAACTCCTTGGCCTCCCTGCAGTGCACCTCCTCAGCATTTCAGTGGTGCACCTCCTTGCCAACCCCGTGGCACACCTCCTTGACACCCCCACTGTGCACCTCTTTAGCAACCCAGTGACACATCTCCTTGGCATCACCATGGCATGCCTCCTCA
The DNA here is from genome assembly GCF_000164805.1 of Carlito syrichta. Lineage (NCBI taxonomy): Eukaryota > Metazoa > Chordata > Mammalia > Primates > Tarsiidae > Carlito > Carlito syrichta. The sequence goes on along the minus strand of NW_007252217.1, from coordinate 601,710 downwards.
GCTTCTCTGTGATGTGCCTCCCTGGTGTCCCCATGGTGTGGCTCTTCAACATCCCTGCAATGCACCTCCTTGGCTTGCCACTATGCACCTTCTACTCATCCTTGCAATGTGCCTTTGTGTACCTGTGGCATATCTCCTGGGTGTCCCTGTGGCATGCCTGCTCTGCACCCTCGCAATGCACCTCTTCAACATCCCTGCAGCACACCTTCTTGGCCTCCCAGTGGTGCATCTTCTCAGCCTACCCGCAACGCACTGCCTTGTCCTCTTTATGACATGCCACCTAGGCCTCCCTACAGAGTGACTCCTCCTCATCTCCTCAGCATGCCTCCTCTGTCCCGATGGCATCCCTCATTGAGTGCTTCACCCAGCTGAATGCCTCCTCCTCAACATCCCCATGGTTTGCCTCCTCTGTGTCCCCTTAGCACATCTCCTTGAACTCCTTGTGGCATGCCTCTTGGACCTCTTCATGGCACAACAACTTGGCCTTCCCATGGCACACCTCCTCAACCACACTGTGGCATGCATCTTCAGCCTCCCTGTTCCATGCCCCCTCAGCCTCCCTGTACCATGTCTCCTCATCTTCCTTTTGGCATGCCTCCTTATCATCCCCACAGCATGCCTCCTCATAGTACCTGTGGTGTGCCTCCTCAGCATCCCCACAGTGCTTCTCCTTGGCGTCCCCGTGGCGTGACCCCTTAGCACTAGTCTCTGTGATGCACCTCCTCAACATCCCCATGCATGCCACATCTCTTCAGTGTCCCCGCGGCATGTCTCTTTGGTGTCACCACAGCATGCTGTACCTCCTCAGTGAGCATATGTCATGTCTCCTTGGCATCCCCACGACGTATCTCCTTGGCATCTCTGCAGTGCACCTCTTTGGCATTCCCGTCATGCACCTCCTGGGCATCTCTGTAGCTCACCTCCTCTTCATCCCAGAGGTTCTTCTCATCTGTGACTTCATGACATGTCTCCTTGGTGTCCCCACAGCTTGCCTGTCCAACATCCCTGTGGCACGCCTCCTCAGCAACCCTGCAGCTTGCCTCTTTGGCATCCCTGTGGCACTCCTTGGCATCTCCATGGTGTGCCTCCTCAGTGACCCTGTGTCATGCCTTCTCAAAGTTCCCACTCTGTGCCATGCATCCATGGCATATCTGTGGCATGATTACTCAGTGTCCACACAACACACCTCCTCAGTGTTCCCATGGCACTCCTCCCAAGTGCCTGTCTGATGCTTCTCCTTGGGTGCGCCTCAACATCCTTTTGGAGCACCGCAATTCCTCATCGTCCTATGGTGCACCTCCTCAGAGTCCCTACATTGCACCATGTCTCATTGGCAACACCAGAGCACCCATCCTCAGCCTCCCCACGGTGCACCTCCTTGGCCTCCCTGCAGCATGTCTCCTTGGCATCACAGTGGCTCATCTTCTCAGCTTGCCATTGGAGATCCTGCTCGGCATCTCCCCAGGCTCGCCGCATCAGGATTCCTACTCAGGCTTCCTGTGGTATGCCTCCACATCTACCCCATGGCATGCCTCCTTGGTATTCATGCAGCATGCCTCCTCGGGTTTATGGTGGCATGTCTCCTTGGCCTCCCTGCACTACACTTCCCCGTCTTCCTTTTAGTGTGCCTCCTCAGCATCCCCACAGCAAACCTCCTCATAGTTCCCATGGCATGCTTCCTTGGCTTCCCTGTGGTGCTCCTCCTCAGCATCCCTATGACATAACTCCTTGGCCTCCCCACGGCATGCCTTCTCAAAGTCCTCAGGGTGTGCCACCCCTCTTCAGTGTCCCTACAGCATGCCTCCTCAGTTTACTCATGGCACACCTCTGCAATATCACTGTGGTGCACTATGTTTCCTCAGCAAACACTCGATGTGCCTCCTGAGCATCCTCACGGCACACCTCCTCAGCATGCCCATGGTGCACCTCCTTGGCATCCATCCCCACGATGCACCTCCTCAGCGTGCCCATGGCTCACTTCCTCGGTGTCTCCACAGTTCCTCTTTTCAGTGATCATGTAGCATGAATCCTCAGCATCCCCATCATGCACCTCATCGATGTCCCTGCAGCATGCCTCCTCAGAGATACATGATGTGCCTCTTTGTGCCTCTTAGGTGTCCCTGCGGTGCAGCACCTCTTCATCCCTGTGGTATACCTTCTCAACAGCCCTGTGTTGCACCATCTCAGCATCCCTCCTCATGGCCACAGCACACCTCCTCAACATCCCTGCTTCACACCGCATTTCCTCAGCATCCCTGTGGCATGCCTCCTCAGAGTTCCCATGGCAAGCATTCTTGGCATCTTCTTGGTGCTTCTCCCCAGCGTCCCTGTGGCACACCTCCTTGAAGTCCTTGTGACGGTCTAGTCAAAGTCCTCGTGGTACACCAAGACTCCTTAGCCTCTTTGTGGCTCACTTCTTTGGCGTCCCCACATGGGCCTCCTCCACAACCCTGTGACATGCTGTGCCTCCTTGGCATCCCCGTGGTGTGCCTTCTCAGCATCCCCACTGCATGCCTCCTCAGTGTTCCAATAGCAGGCCTCCTCAACATTCCCACACCACACCATGCCTCCTTAGCATTCCTGTGGTAAACTTCCTCAGTTTCCCACAGCGCACCTCTTCAGTGACCCTGTGGTACACCTCCTTGACATCACTCTAACTACCTCCTTGGCATTGCTGCTGCATGCCTCCTCTTTTAACCCTGTGGTGTGCCTCCTCATAGTATGCCTCTCAGTGTCCCTATGGAGATACTCTTCAGCGTTTCTGCAGTGCACACTTTCAATGTTCCCAGGACATGCCACGCTTCCTTGGCATTCCATGGCACATCCCTTCAACATCCACAGAGTGTGCTGTGCTTCCTCAGCATCCCGCTGGCACACCTTCTCAGCATCACTTTGAAGTCCCACACTCCCTAGGCGACCCAGCGGCATGTCTATTTGGCATCCCTCCTCGGTGTCCCTGCAGTGCACTTACTTAGCATCCCCAAAGGGAACCTCCTCTGCGTTACCATGGCACACCTCCCGGCCTCCCACAGCATGGCTTCTTGGTGTCTCCATGAGGCAACTCATTGATAATTCCACAGCATGCCCTCTCAACGTCCCCATGGCACAACACACATCCACAGCATCCCTGCAGTGCACCTCCTAGGCATCCCCACAGCATGCCTCCATGGCATTTCCATGGCATGCCTCCTTGGTGTCCCCATGGCGTGCTTCCTCAGAGTCACTGTGGCACACCTCCTTCAGCATTCCTGTGATGAGCTGCTTAGGCATTCCCAAAGCATGCCTCTTCAGCATCCCCATGGACTACCTCCTTGACGTTCCTGCAATGCACCTCTTCAGCATCCCCACAACACACATCCTCTGCATCCCCACAGTGCACCTCCTCTGCATCCCCACAGCGTGCATCCCCACAGCATGTCCCCTCAGCTTCTCCATGGTATGCCTCCTGGGCTTCTCCATGGCACACCTACTTGGCCTTCCCATGACATGCCTCCATGTCCACCTCACAGTCCTCCTTTTCAGCCTTTCTGCAAGCACTCCTCCTCGACCTCCCTGCACTGTGTCTCCCTAGCTTTCTTTCAGTGTGCCTCCTTAGTGTCTCCTCATAGTCCACATTGTGTGCCTTCTTGGCATCCCCACAGTGCTGCTCCTCAGTATCTCCATGATACAACTTCTCAGTATCCCCTCAATGCGCATCCTCAGTGTCCCTGTGGTGCACCGTGCCTCCTCAGCGTCCCTGTGGAATGCCTCTGGGGTATCACTGCAGTGCACCATGCCACCTTGGTGAGGGAAGTAGCATGCCTCCTTGCATCCTCGCAGCACACTTCCTCAGTGTCCCTACGGTGCATCTTCTTGGCATCTTCTCTCTGAGCAATCTCATCATCCCTGTGGCACACCTCCTTAGAGTCCCTGTTGTGTGCCTCCTTGGCATACCTGTGGCTCATCTCCTCAGACTCTCCATGGCACACCTCCTCGGGTTTCCAGTGACTTGCATCCTTGACCTCTCCTTGATGTGCCTCCTCAGATGCCTTGTGGTATGCCTTCTCCGATTCCTCATGGCACACCTCCTTGTCCTCCCTGTGGTGTGCCTCCTAGGTCTCTCCTTGGCATGCCTCCTTGGCGTCCCCACAGTGCACCTCCTCTGCATCCCCACTGCATGTTCCCTTAGTCTCTGTGGTGTGCTTCCTGGGCCTCTCCATGATGCACCTGCTTGGCCTTCCCATGGCACGCCTCCGTGTCCACCCCACAGTGAACCTTTTCAGTCTCTCTGAAGCATTCTTCCTTGGCCTCCCAGCAGCATGCCTCCTCTACCTCCCTGCACTGTGCCTCTTTGGCTTCCTTTCAGTGTGCCTCCTCAGTGTCTCCATGGCAAACCTCATAGTCCCCATGGTGTGCCTTCTTGGCATCCCCACAGTGCTACTCCTCAGTGTCCTCATGATGTGACTACTCGGCATCCCCTTAATGAGTGTCCTTAATGTCCCCGTGGTCCACTGCACCTCCTCAGTTTCCCCATGGCATGTCTCCAGGGCATCACCACAGTGCACATTGCCACTCCAGTGAACCCGTGGTGTGCCTCCTTGAGATCCTTATGGCACACCTCCTCAACACCCATGTGGTGCACCTCCTCAGAGTCCCCATGGCACACCCCCTTGGCATCCCCATGGTGTACTTCCTTGGCATCCCCATGGTTCTCCTTTCCAGTGACCATGCAGTGTGCCTCTTCAGCGTCTCTGTGGCATGACTTTTCATCATCCCCATAGGACACATAATCAGTGATCCCACAACATGTCTTTTCGGCATCCCCACAGTGTGCCTCCTCCTCGTCCCCATGGCTTGCCTCCTCGGCATCCCTGTGGTGCACCTCCTCAGCAACCCTACGGCATGCTTCCTTAATGTCTCTGCTCCGTGCTGTGCTTCCTCAGTGTTCCTGAAGTGTACCTCCTCAGCTTCCCCGTGGCATGCCTCCTCAGCATCCCTGTAGCACTCCTCCCCAGCATCCCCATTGCACACTTACTTGATGTCCCTGTGGTGGCCTCCTCAACGTCCCTGTGGCACACCACGAGTCTTCTGCATTCCTGCAGAGTACCTCCTTGGCATCCCTATAGCAGACCTACTCTTCAACCCTGAGACAAGTCGTGCTTCCTTGGTGTCCCCACGGCACGCCTTCTCGGCATCCCTGTTGTGTTCCTCCTCAACATTCCTGTAGCCCATCTACTTGGCATCCTTGCAGTACATCTCCTTGGGGTTTTCACAGTGCCCCTCCTCAGTGTTTTCATGGTGTGCATCCTCAGCACCCCTGCGGCCCACCTACTCAGCATACATGCAGAGCACCTCCGCATTGTCCCTGTGGTGTGCTTTTTCAGTATCTTTGTGGTGTGCCTCCTCAGTGTTCACACAGGACACCTCCTTGGGGTTTCCACAGCATGGCTTCACCACATCTCAGCAGCTCACCTCCTCATTATCCCCACGACTTACCTCCTCAGCATCCCTGTGGTGCACACCCTCAACCTCCTCGCATTGTGCCTCCTCAGCAATCCACAGCATGTCTCCTCATCTTTTCCGTGATGTGCCTTTTCAGAGTTTTCACAGTATGCCTCTTCAGTATCCCCTTGGCATGCCACATCAGCGTCCCTGTGGTGTGCCTCCTAAGTGTCATTATCACACACCTCCTCAGCATCTTTGGCATGAACCTCTTCTGTGTGCCTGCCACCTGCCTCCTCAGTGTTCACTTGGTACACCTCCTCAGCTTCCCTGCAACGTGTCTTCTCAGTGTTCCCACTGCACACCTCCTCAGAGTACCCTTGGCACTCTTCCTCAGTGTTTCTATAGCACGCCTCCTCAGTGTCCCCACAATGCACCCCCTGAGAATCCCTGATTCTGCCACTCAACATCTACATGACGCACCTCCTAAGTGTTTCCTCAGCACACCTCAGCATCTACATGAAGTGACTCCTCAGTGTCCCTGTTGTGTGCCTTTTTATCCTCCCCATGGTACTCCATCTCAGTGTCCCTCCACACACCTCTTCAGCGTCTTTTCAGCACACTTTCTCGGCATCTCTGTGATGAACCTCCTCAGCCTCCCTACCCTGTGCCTCATAAGCATGCCTCCAATGCTCCTCCTCCTCAGCATTTCCATGGCATGCCTCTTCACACCTACTGCACACCTCTTCGGCATCTTATGAGTGCCGCACATCCCCACAGTTCACCTCCTCAGTGAACCTTCTCAGTGTTCCCATGGTGTGCCTCCTCAGTATCTGCATGGTGCACCTCTTCAACTTCCCCATAGTGTGTAACCTCTATGTCCCTGTGGTGCACCTCCTCAGCGTGTCAGTAGCGTGCCTTTTCAGCATCTCCACTGTGTACCTACTCGGCATCCCTGTGGTGTCTCTTCAACATCCTCTTCAGCATTTCCTTGGCATGCCCTCTCAATGTTCCTGCCACATGTCTTCTCAGTGTCCTGTCGGCACACCTCTTCAGCATCTCTGCGGTGAACCTCCTCAGTCTCATTGCTGTGTGCATTATAAGCATTCTGCAATGTGCATACTCAGCATCCCCATGGTACGCCTGCTCAGCGACTTTGGCTTGCCTCCCCAATATTCCTTTGACACACCTCTTCTGTGTCCTTCTGGCATGCCTTTTCAGCATCCCCGTGATGCACCTCCTCAGCATCCCCATGGCAAACTGCCTCAGCATCCCTGCATCGTGCCTCCTCAGTGTCATTACTGTGTGCCTTCTCAGCATTTCTGTGGCAAGCCTCCTCAGTGCTCCTGCGGCATGACTCTTCAGCCTCCTTGTGGCATACTTCTTCAGCCTCCCTGCTGTGTACCTCCTCAGCCATCATCACAGTTCACCTTTTCAGCACCACTGAGGCATGCCTCCTAAGCATACCTTTGGCTTGCCTCCTCAGACAATTTGCAGTGTATGTTCTCAGCAGCCCTGTTGCAAGCCCTCTCAGTGTCCCTTCAGTATCTCCTAAGAACCTCTGCAATGCGCCTCCTCAGCCTCCTTGCCACGTGCCTCCTCAGCATCCCTGCAACACAACTCCTTAGCATCCCTGCAATCCACCTCCTCATTTCCAACAGCATGCCTCTTCAGTGTTCCCACGATGTGTATACTCAGCATACCCACTAAGTGCCTCCTCGGTGTCCCCGTAGAACACTTCTTCAGCATCCTTGGGGCACACCTCCCCAGTGTTGCATGGCACACCTCCTCAACCTCCCTGCAGTGTACCTCATCAGGGTCTCTGCAGCATGCTTCCTCATCATCCCCACAGTGTGCCTGCTAGGCATCCCTATGGTGAGCCTCCTCAGTGTCCCCTCTGTGTGCCTCCTCAGTAATATTCTCATGGTGTGCCTTCTCAGAGTCCCCACAGTTCACCTCTTCAGGGTCCTCATATCACACCATCTCAGTGCCCTCACTATGCACCTTCTCAGTTGCCCCATGGCAAACCTCCTCAGCATCCCTGTGGCATACCTCATCATCATCCCCATGGTATGCCTCCTCAGTGTCCCAGCAGTGCATCTCCTCTGCATCCCTGTAGTGCACCTTTTCAGTTTCCGCACACACACTTTCTCAATGTCCTTGCAGCGTGCCTCCTCAGCAACCCCACAGCACACCTTCTTAGTCTCCTAGCAGCCTCCTCAGAGTCCACACAGGACAACTCTGCAGTATTCACACATCATACCTCCTCATTTCTCCATAGTGAACCCTCCTCAGCATCCCTGTGGTTTGTCTCCTAATCATCTCTTCAACTCATCTCCTTAGTCTCTGTGCAGCACATCTCAGTGTCCCTGCTTCATGCCTCCTCACTGTCTTTTCAACGTGCCTCCTCAGCATCTCTGTGGAGTGCCTCCTCAGCCTCTTTGCTACACGCCTCTTCAGCATACCTGCAACATGCCTCCTCATAATCTCCATGGTGCATCTCCTCAGCGTTCTTGTGGTTCGCCTGCTCAGAGTCACCACAGCATGCCTACTCAACATCTCCACGGTACGCCACCTCAGCATCCCCGCGGCATGCCTTCTCAGCAACCTCGCAGCATGCCTACTCTGTCCGCACTGTGTGCCTCCTCAGTATCCCCATGGCGCATCCTCATGATGCACCACCCCAGTGTCTCTGTGGTGTTTCCTCATTGTCTTTGCTATGCAACTCCTCAGCAACCCTTCAGCGTGACTCCTCAGCATCTCTGCAGTGCATCTCCTAACATTCCTTGCCGTGTGCCTCCTAAGCATTCCTGCAACATGTCTCTTCAGTCTCCCCATGGGGTGCCTCATCAGCATCACCATGGTGTAGCTCCTCGGCATCCCTGTGACCGGCCTATTCAGCATTTCTGTGGTGCTCCCCCTCAGCATGCCTTCACTGCACCTCTTTATCATTCCCATGGTGCACCTTCTCAGCATTCCTATGGTCCTATGGCACCCTTCCTCGGTGTCTTTGTGGTGTGGCTCCTCAGTGTCTGTGTCCCCATGGTTCATCGTCTCAACATCTCTGTGGCCCACCTACTCAGTGTTTTTGAGGCATACCTCAGCATCCCTTCAATGCACCTCCGCAGCCTCCCCATGGAAAGCATCCTTAGTGTCCCTTTAACGTGCCTCTTCAAGGTCCTTGCAGCACATCCTTTCAGCATTCCCGTGGTGCGCCTGCTCAGCATCCCCACTATACACCTCTTCAGCGTCCCTGCGATAAACCTCCTCAGCCTCCTAGCAGCATGCCTTTTCAGCGTTTTTGCAACACTCCTCCTCAACTTCCTTGCACTGCACATCCTCAGTGTCCCTGCAGACGGCTACTCAGCATCCTTACAGCACACCTCCTGAGTGTACCTTTTTTTTTTTTTTTGAGTTGG
>NW_007252217.1:579529-592754 GCF_000164805.1 Carlito syrichta | reverse complement strand
GGGCTCAGGCAATCCACTCACCTCAGCCTCCCAAAGGCGCGGGATTACAGGCTGAGCCACCGAGCCCGGCCCTGAGTGTACCTTTGAAGTAATCTCCTCAGCATCTTTACAGCGTACCTCTTCATCATCCCCATGATGTGCCGTCCCTTATCCCTGCTATATGCCTTCTCAGTGCCCCCACAGTGTACATTCTCAGCTTCCTCGCAGCACACCTCATCAGCATTTTTGCTGCATGCCTCCTCAGCATTTTTATGGCATGCATACTCATCATCCACACAGTGTGCATTTTCAGCATTTCCATGGTGCACCTCAATCACATCCCCACAGCATGCCTCGATCTTCACCGCATCATGCCACTTTTGCGTTTTGGTGTAATGCTTCCTCAGAATTTTCATGGCTTGCCTCCTCAGCATCCCCATGGCATGACTCCTTAGCATCCCCACAGTACATCTTTTTGCATTTTTGTGGCATGCCTCTTCAATGTTTTCATGGCATGCCATCTCAACATCCCAGCAGCATGCCTCCTCAGTATCTCCATGGTGCTTCTCTTCAGCATCCTTGCAGTGTGCCACATTAGTAGCTCCACAACGTGCCCCCCTCAGCACCCCTGCTGTGTCCCTCCTCAGCATCCCTTCAGTGCACCTTCTCAGATTCTCTACAGTGCTCCTCCTAAGCCTCCCTGCCATGCACCTCCTAAGTGTCCCTGCAACATGCCTCCTCAGCATTCCCATTGCATGCCGTTTCAGCGACCTATGGTGTGCCTACTCAGTGTCCCTTTGACATGCCCTTCAGCATCCTTGAGGCATGCCTTTTCAGCATGCCCACAAATGCACCTTCTCAACGTCCCCACTATCCACCTCCTCAGTCTCCCTGTGGTGAACCTTCTCAGCATGCCCATGCTACATCTCCTAAGCATCATTAATAAATGCCTCAACAGTGTCCCTGTGGCATGCCTCCTCAGTGTTCCTGTGGCATGCTCCTGTGGCATGTCTCCTCGATGTCCCTGTGGTATGCCTCCTCAGCATCCTTTTGGCATGCCTCCTCAGCATCCCTGTAGTGCACCTCCTCAGCATCCGAGCAGTGTGCCTCCTCAGAATCACTGTGGTGTGCCTCCTCAATGTCCCTGCAATGAATTTCCTTAGCATTCCCATGGTGCACCTCTTCAGCATCCTCGTGGTGCACATCCTCGGGATCCTCTGGTACACTTCCTCAGCATCCTCATGGCACACTTCCTCAATGTCCCTGTGGCATACCTCACAAGCATCCCTGTGGTGTGCCTCCTCAGCATCCAAATGACACAACTCCTCTGTGTCCACGTGGTGCACCTCCTCAACATACCTGTGGCATGACTTCTCAACATCCCCACAGTGTTCCCACAGTGTGTTTCACCAGCCTCTTCATGGTGCACCACTTCAGTGTCCCTGTGGCATGCCTCCTCAGCATCCCTGCCATGTCTCCTCAGAATTTTGTCAGTGCATCTCCTCAGCATCTCAGCGGTGTACCTCCTCAGCCTCCCTGTCACATTTCTAAGCATTTCTCCATTGAACCTCCTCAGCATCCCCACAATGTGCCCCCTCAGCATTCCCATAATGCACCTCCTCACCATCCTTGCTATGAGCCTTTACAACATCCTGTAGTCAACCTCCTCAGTGTCCTCACGGCACACCTCCTCAGAATTTTCATGGTGCGCCTCCTTAACCTCCCCACAGTGAGCCTCCTAAGCATCCCCATAGCACACCTACTCAGTATCCCCATGGTGCACCTCATCAGCATCCCTGCAGTGCACCTCATCAGTGTCCCTGCTGCATGCATTCTGTGTTCCCATAGCACACCTCTTCAGCATCCTGTGGCACACCTCCTCAGTATTCACATGGTGTGCCTCCTCATCATCTTTGTGGTGCACCTTCTCGGCCTCCCTGCCACGTGCCTATGAAGCCTCCCTGCAATGCGCCTCCTCAGCATCTTTGTGGCATGCCTCCTCAGCGTCCCTGCTATGTGCCTCCTCAGCCTCCCCATAGTGAACCTCCTCAATATCTTCATGGCACACCTCCTCAGCATTTTAACAATACACCTTCTCAGTGTCCCCACTGTGTGCATCCTCAGCGTCCCTGTGGCCAGCCTACTCAGTGTCCTCATGGTGCACCTCCTCAAGGTTTTTGTGGCATGCATCTTCATCCTCCTCGTGCCCTGCCTACTCAGCATACATGCAGTGTGCATCTCCAGCATCCCCGCAATATGCTTCTTCAGCATCCTTCTGGTGCACCTCCTTAGTGTTCACACAGGGCACCTCCTCGGCGTCCCCACAGAATGTGTCCTCTGCATATCAGTGACTCGCCTCTTTGGTTTCCCTGTGGTCTGCCTCTTCAGGGTACCCACAGTGCACATCCTCAACATCCTCACAGTGCACCTCTTCTGCATCTCTATGGCATGCCTCCTCAGCACCACGTCACACCCCCTCAGCATCCTCACAGAGTGCCTCGTTTGCATCTCTGCAGCTCAACTCCTCAGTGTCCCTGTGGCATGCTTCCTCAGGACACTCACAGCGTGTGTCCTCTCCATCCCCACGGTGCACCTTCTCAGCATCCCTGTGCCTCCTCAGTGTCACCATGGAGCACCTCCTCAGTGCCCCCTCGATGCACCTCCACAGCAGTCCCATGGTCCACCTTCTCAGCGTCCCCATAGCACACCTCCTTAGCGTCCCCATGGTGCATCTCCTCAGCATCCCCACAGTGTACCTGCTCAACCTTCCCACCGCGTGTCTTTTCAGCATCCCTGCTGCATGCTTCCTGAGCAACTCCATGGCCCATGTCAAGGCAGCATGCCTCCTCAGCATCCCCACACAGCGACTCCTCAGTATCTTCATGGTGTGCCTTCTCATTGCCCCCTTGGTGCACCTCATCCGTATCTTTGTGGTATGCCACCTTAGATCTCCACAGCATACTTTCTCAGCTTCCTGGTGGCGTGCCTCCTCAGCATCCCCACAGCATGCCTCTTCATCTTCTCCACAGTGTGCTGCCTCATTGCTTTTGTGGTGCAGCTCCCCAGTGTTTTTGCTGCATGCCTTGTCAGAGTCCCCCAACAAGCATCCTAAGTGACCTATGGTGTGTCTCTTCAACATCCCTGCAGTGCGGCTCCTCAGCATCCTTGTGGTGCACCACCTCGACATCTCTGTGGCATGCCACCTCAGCATCTCTGCTGCACACCTCCTTCACATCTCTGCAGCTCACGTCGTCCGTATCCCGGTAGCATGCCTCCTTAGTGTACCCGCAGCACATGTCCTCACAGTACTAATGACACACCTCCTTAGTGTCTCCAAGGTGCATCTCAGTGTCCTCATGGTATGCCATGTCAACATCCCCACGGTGCGCCTCTTCATGTCCCCATGGCCCCCTCCTCCGCATTCCCGCAGTGTGCTTCTTCCACGTCCCCAAGGTGCACCCCTTTAGTGCACCCATGGTGTGCCACCTCAGTGTCCTCATGGTGTGCCTCCTCCTCATCATCATGGCATGCATCCTCAGCATCTCTGTGGCCTATCTACTCAGTTTTTCTGCATCATAACTCTTCAGCATCTGTGCGGTGCACCTACTCAGCATCCCCACAGCACACTCCCTCAACGTCCCTGTGGCCCACCTAATCAGCATTTTTTCCTGCATATCTTCTCAGCATCCCTTCAGTGCACCTCCTCAGTGTCCTCATGGCCCACCTCCTCAGCATCCCCATGGACGCTGCACACTTAGCATCCTTGTGGTGCACCTCCTCAGAGTCCCTTTGATGCACCTCTTCAGTGTCTTTGCAGCACACCTTTTCAGCATCCCTGTGACACACTCATCATCGTCCCCACTTATGCGCTGCCTCGCCGTTCCTCAACATGTTTGCAACACATCTTTTCAGCATTTTTTACTTCACACCTCCTAAGCATCCCTAGGGCACACATCCTCAATGTCCCTGTGGCTTACCCACTCAGTGTCCACGCAGCACACCTCCTCAGTGTTCCCTCAACACAATCCCTTCAGCATCCTTGAGGCATGCCTCCTCAGTGTTCTCACAACATGACTTCTCAGTATCTCTGCTATGCACCTCATAGACACCTCAGTGTCCTTGTGGCTCACCTTCTCAACATTTTCATGGTGCACCTCAGCATCTTCGCAGAGTATATACTCAGTATCCATGCGGCATGCCTCCTCAGCATTCCCATGGCATGCCTCTTCATCATCCTTCAGCACACCTCCTCAATGTCCCTGTGGCATGCCCCCTTAGTGTCCTTGTGGTGCGCCTCATTAGCATCCCTGCGGTGCATCTCTTCAGCATCTCCTCAGTGTCTTCTCAGCATCCCCAAAGGACACCTCTTTAGCATCCTCATGGCGTGTCTCCTTAGCATGCCTGTGGTGCCTCCTCAGCATTACGGTGGCATGTCTCTTCAGCTTCCTCATGGCACGTCATGCAAGCTTTCCCATGGCATGTCTCCTTAGCTTCCCTGTTATGTGACTCTTCAGTGTCCCATTGGTGCACCTCCTCATCATCTCTGCAGTGCACCTCCTCAGCCTCCCACCATGTACCTCCTAAGCATCCCTGCAGTGAGCCTCATCAGCACACCCACGTGTGTCTTCTCAGCATCACCACGATGTGTTTTTTCAGCATCCCTACAACGCGCCTTCTCAGCATCCCCATGGTGAACATCCTCGGCATTCTCATGGCACACCTCCTCAGCATTTTTGTGGTGTTCCTCCTAAACCTCCCCACGTCGTGGGGAGTCCTAGTGGCCAACCTATTCCGTGTCCATGAAGCACCCCTCCTCAGCATCCTTTCGATGCACCTCTTCAGGGTCCTTGTGGCATGCCTCCTCACTGTCCCCATGACACACCTCCTTAGCATCCTTGCAATGCACTTCCTCAGCCTCCTCGCGGTGCACTTCCTCAACATTTTCAAGGTGCACCTCCTAGCATCTTTGCAGCGCACATCCTCAGCGTTCCCATGGCCCACCTACTCAGCATCCATGCAGCATGCTTCCTCAGTATCCCCATGGTGCATCTCTTCAGCATCCTTGTGGTGTGCCTCTTCAGTGTTCACACTGCTGGCCTCCTCAGTGTCCCCAGGATGTGCCCCATTCACATCTATGCAGCTCACCTCCTCAGTTTCCCTGCAGCACGCCTCCTCAGGATACCTGCAGTGTGCATTCTCTTCATCCCTGCAGTGTACATCCTCAGCGTCCCTGCAGTGCACCTCCTTAGTGCCACTGTGGAGTGACTCATCAGTTCCCCTCAGCACACCTCCACAGCATCCTCACAGCACACCTCCTCAGCGTCCTCACAATACATCCCCATGGTATGCCTCCTGAAGTGCAACTCCTCAGCCTCCCCGATGGGTGCCTTTTCAGCATCCCCGCTGCATGCCTACCGAACATCCCCATGACACATGTTCTTACCATCCAAGTGGCACACCTCCTGAGCATTCCCATAGTTTGCCTCCTCAGCATTCCTGAAGCGCAACTCCTTAGTGTCCATGCAACAAACCTTCTGATTGTACCCACAGCGTGCCTCCTCAGCTTCCTTGCAGCATTCCTCCTCAGATCTCCACACATGGCTTCTCAGCATCCCAGTGTCGCACCTCTTCAGCATCCCTGCAGCATGCCACCACAGCAACTCCAGAGCATACCTCATCTTCTACACAGCATGCTGCCTCAGCATTTTTGTGGCATGCCTCTTCAGTGTCTCCGCAGTGTGTCTCCTCAGAATCCTCATGGCATGCCACCTCAGCATCCCTGTGGCATGCTTTCTCAGTAGCTCTGCTGTGTGCCTCCTCAGCATCCCAATGGCACACTTCCTCAGAATCTGTGCAGTGTACCTCCTTTGCCTGCCTAATGTGAATCTCCTAAGCATCCCTTCAGTATGCCTCTCACAGCTCACCTCCTCAGCATCCTCGCTGTGCCTCTTATCAGCATCCCCACTAAGCACTTTCTCAGCATCCCTGTTGCAGCGTCCTTATGGTGCACCTCCTCAATGTTTTTGTGGCGTACCTCCACAGCATCCCCATGGCGCACATCCTCAGTGTCCCCATAACCTGTCTACTCAGCAACCATGCAGCACACCTCTGCAGCATCTCTTCAACACAATCTCTTCAGCATCCTTGTGGCATACCTCATCAGTGTCACCACGATGTGCCTTGTCAGCATCCCTGATATGTGCCTCCTCGGCATCCCTGTGTGCACTTCAAAATCCTTGTGGCACACCTCCTCAGCATTTTCAGTGTGCCTCCTCAGTGCCTTTGCAGTGTACATCCTCAGCATCCCCACCACCTGCATACTCAGCATCCATGCAGCACACCTCCTCGGCATCCATGCAGAGCACCTCTTCAGCATCCTTGTGGCATGCATTTTCAACATCCATGCAGTGTTCTGGCAGCATGCTTCTTCAGGGTACCAGCAGCACACACCCTCATTGCCCTAGCAGTGCACCTCCTCAGCATCCCTGCAGCACATCTCCTCAGCATTTCTGAGGCACGCCACCTCAACATCCTGGCGGTGTGCTTCATCAGCATCTCCATGGTGCACCTCCTCTGCAACCCCACAGCATTTCTCTTTCGAGTCCCCACAGCATGCCTCTTCAGTGTTCCTGCAGTCCACCTCCTCAGCATCCCCACTGTGCACCACCTCAGCATCCCTGTGGCATGCCTCCTCAGCATTTTTGTGGCACATCTCCTCAGCATCCCTTCAACATGCCTCCTCAGTCTCTGCAGCATGCCTCCTCAGCAACCCTGCCATTTGCTTCCTCAGTCTTTCTTTGATGCTTCTCCTCAGCATCTCTGTGGTGCACATCCTCAAGCCTCCCTGCCATGTGCCTCCTATGCATCCTTGCAACATGCCTCTACAGCATCCCCGTGGCATGCTTCCTCGGCATTCCTGTGGCCTGTCTACTCAGCAGTTCTGTGACAAACCTCCTCAGCATCTCTGTGGTATGCTTTCTCAGCATTCCTGCAGCGTGCTTCCTCAACTTTCCCATGGTCTGCCTACTTAATATTTTCATGGCATGCCTTCTCAGCATCCCTACAACCTGTCTTCTCAGCATCTTTATGTGTGCCTCCTCAGCGTTCCTTCAATGCACCACTTCACTGTCCTCACAGCAAGCCCTTTCAGTGTCTCTGTAGCATGCCTCCTCAGTGTCTCCACTACATGCCTCCTCAGCACTCCCATGGTGCACATCCTCAGCATCCCTGCAACCTGCCTAATTAGCGTCCATGCAGCACGCTCCCTCGGTGTCCCTGCCTCATGCTTTTTCAACATCCCTGCTATGCGCCTCCTCAGCATCATTACCATGCACCTCCTCAGCATCATTGCCACATGCCTCCTCAGCATCCTTGCTGTGCACTTTCTCAGCATCTCTGCAGCACGCCTCCTCAGCATCCCTGCCAGGCACCTTCTCAGCATCCTTTTGGTGCACCTCCTCATGGTCCCTTCAGCACATCCCCTGTGAGTCCCCATGGCAAGACTCGTCAGCGTCCTTGTGGTATACTCCTTTAGCATTTCTGTGACATGTCTCCTCAGCATCATTGCCACATGCCTCCTCAGTTTCCTTGCTGCACACCTTCTCAGTATGCCTGTGGCATGCCTTCTCAGCATCCCTGTCATGTGCCTTCTTGGTATCCCTCAGCATGTCTCCTCAGCATCCCTTCAGCACAGTTCTTGAGCATCCCCATGGTGTGCCTTCTCAGAATCCTTGCAGTGCAACTCCTCAGCATACCCACGGTGCACCTCCTCAGAGTTCCCACAGCATTCATTCTCAGCCTCCATGCCACTTGTCTCTCATCCCCACAGTGTGCCTTCTCAGCATCCTTGCAGTGCAATTCCTCAGCATTCCCACGGTGCACCTCCTCAGAGTTCCCACAGCATGCATTCTCAGCCTCCATGCCACTTGCCTCTCAATGTCTCAGTGGCATGGCGCCTCAGAGTCCTTGTGGCAGTCCTTCCAGCCTTCCTGCGACACACCTCCTCAGCATTCCTACATCATGCCTTGTCAGCATCTGCCATGTGCCTTCTCAGCACCCCTGCCATGCTCCTTCTCAGTCTCCCTGCATTGCGCCTCCTTAGCATCCTTGTGGTGTGCCTCTTCAGCGTTCCCATGGTGCATGCTCTTAGCAACTTCGTGGTGTGCCTTCCCATCGTTTTCATGGTGTGTCTCCTCAGGATCCCATGACGCACCTCCTCTGCAACCCCATGGCACACCTCTCCATGGTACCCACAGCGTGCACCCTCAAAATCCTCATGACACACCTCATCAGCATCCCAATGGCACACCTCCTCATCACCCCTGTGGTGTATCTCCTCAGTATCCCCATGGTGTGTGTCCTCAGCATCTCCTCAGTGGTACCTCCTCAGTGTCCCCGTGGCATGCCTCCTCAGCATCCCTGTGGTGCACCTCCTCAGTGTTTCCACAATGCGTCTCCACAGCATCCCCATGGCATGCCACCTCAGTGTCCCAGTGGCATGCCTCCTCAGCAACCTTGCAGTGCACCTCCTCAGTGTTCCAGTGGCATACTCCATCAGTGTCTCTGTAGTGCACTCCTCATCGCCCTTGCAGTCCACCTACTCAGCATTTTCACAGCGTGCCTCCTCAGCATCCCTTCAACGTGTTACCTCAGCATTCTTGTGACAAACGTCCTCAACATTCCTATGGCATGCCTCCTCAGTGTCCCCATGGTGTGTCTCCTCAACATACCTGCAGCATGCCTTTTCAGCATCTTTGCAGTGCACCTCATCAGCATCCCTGCAGTGAGCCTCCTCATAGCCTCCGCAGCATGCCCCCTGAGTGTTCTCACAGCATGCCGCCTCAGCGTCCCTGCAGCATGCCTCCTCAGCATCCCTGTGGCATAAGTTCTCAGCATTTCTTCAACATGCCTCTTCAGCTTCTTTGTGGCATGCCTCCTCAGCATCCCTGCTGCACACCTACTCAGAGTTCTCATGGTGCACCTCCTCAGCGATGTTGTGGCATGCATCCTCAGTGTTTTCACAGCACTTTCTCAGCATTCCTGTGGCATGCCTCATCCGGGACCTCACTGTACACCTCCTCAATATTTTCGGCAGCACGCCTCCTAGTCTTCACGGTGCACTTCCTCAGTATCCCAGTGGTGCACTTTCTCAGTGTCCCCACAACATGTCTTCTCAACATGCCCATAGCATGCCTCCTCAGAGTCTTCACAGCACACCTCCCTAGCACTCTCACAGCATGCCTCTTCAGCATCTATGTGTCATGCATCCTCAGCATCCCTGCGGCCCACCTATTCAGTCTCCACACAGTCGTCTCTTCATTATCCCTGCAGCACACCTCTTCAGCATCCTTGTGGTGTACTTCCTCAAAGTTCGTGCAGTGCACCTCCTCAGCATCCCCACAGGCCACATCCTCCACATTTCTGTGGCTCATTTCTTCAGTGTTTCCATAGCGTGCCTCCACAGGATACTCACAGCATGTGTTCTTATCATTCCCATGGTGTACCAGCTTAGCATCCCTGTGGTGCCTGCTCAGCATTCTGGTGGTACACCTCCTCACCATCCCCACTGCTTGTCACCTCAGCATCCCTGTGGTGCACCTCACCAGTATTTTTTGGAGCACTTCCTCAGAATCCCTTCAACATGCCTCCTCAGTCTTTTTGCAGCACACCTCCTCAGCGACCCTGCCATGCACTTTCCCAGGCTTCCTCCGGCACATCTCAGCATCTCTGCAATGCGCCTCCTCAGCATCCCTGCTGCATGTCTCCTAACCGTCCCTGAAAAGCACTTATTCAGTGTTCCTGTGGCATGCCTCCCTACTCAGCATCCCTGTAGCCTGTCTATTCAGTTTCCCCATGACAAACCTTATCATCCCTGCAGCATGCCTTCTCAGTGTCCCCATGCCACACCTCCTCAGTGTTCCCATGGTGTGCCTCATTGTCCCCATGGCACACCTCATCAGCATCCCTGCCATGAACCTTCAAAATGTCCTTATTTCATGTTGTGTAGATTTTGGGATAAGCTATGTCTGTCACTGTTGCACATTGTCTGAAATGTGTCTCTAAATTGAGAAGAGGAGTGTGAAATGTTACTTTAACTGTTTCAGGTACTATATGGTTGTTTTTGCAACTGGTTTCATGCTGTATGAGCTGTGTCCTTCACAGATCACAGTGAAAGAGATAATTTTAAACTGGGTGCATTTGTGGATGAGGTATGTCTGTCACTGTTACGCATTGTGTAAAATGTGTCTCTATTGATTGGGTGTGGTGGCTCATGCCTATAATCCTAGCACTTTGGGAGGCCGAGGTGAGAGTATTACCTGAGCCCATGGGTTTGTGACCAGTCTGGGTAACTTGGCGAGACCTCATCTCTACAACAAATCGAGAAAAATTAACCAGGCATGGTGGCACATGCCTATAGTTCCAGTTACTTGGAAGGTTGAGGCGGAGGATTACCTGAGTTCAGCAGGTTGAGGCTATGGTGGCCGTGAGTGTGCCACTGCCCTCCAGACTGGGTGACAGAGTGAGACTGACTCAAAAAAAAAATGTGTCTCTATCTTGTACATGTTGTATGAAATGTGTGTAACTGTTTTAGGTTGTGTGAGCGTGTTTCCACCACTGAGTGCATGCTGTATGGGCTATGTCCATCACTTTTGCATGTTTTATGAGATTATTTTCATGCTGTGTGCATTTTGGGATAAGCTATCTGTCACTGTTGCACATTGTTTGAAATGGGTTTCTAACTAGGGGAATGTTGTGCCAAGGCTACTTTAACTGTTTTACATACTATGAGGGTGTTCTCACAACTGGTTCCATGCTGTATGATGTGTTCTTCACGAATTCACAGTGAATGAGACAATTATATACTGGGTTCATTAATAAATGAGTTATATCTGTCACTGTGCCACGTTGTATAAAATGTGTCTCTAACTTGGGCATGTTGTGTGAAATATGTGTCTAACTGTTTTATGTTGTGTGAGGGGTTTTTTTGCAACTGGGTGCATGCTGTATGAGATGTGTCCCTTACTGTTGTATGTTGTATGAGATTATTTCATGCTGTAAGCAATGTGGAATGAACTTTTTCTGCCACTATTGCACATTGATTGACATCTGTTTTTAACATGGGCAATGGTGTGTGTAACTTTATGTTAACTCTTTCATATACTATACAGTTCTTTATGCAACAGGTTTCATACTGTCTAAGATGTGCTTTGCATGAATGCACAACGAATGGGATAATTTCATATGAGGTGCATTTGTTAATGAGCTATGTCTATTACTGCTGCATGTTGTTTGAAATGTGTTTCTACCATAGGAAATGGTTATGAAATGTTACATTAACTGTTTTACATACTATACAGGTGTTCTCACAACTGATTGCATATTGTATGAGCTGTGTTCCTCAAGGAAGCACAGTGAATGAGATAATTTCATACTGGGTACATTTGTGGATGAACTATGTCTGTCACAGTTTCATGTTGTGTAAAATGTGTCTCTAATGTGGGCATATTTTTTGAAATGTGTGTGTAGCTGTTGTAGGTTGTGTGGGGGTGCTTCCCAACTGGGTGAATGCTGTGTGAGATGTGACCCATACTGTTGCACGTTGGTTTGTGATTATTTCATACTGTGTGCATTTGGGAATGAGCTACATCTGTCACTGCTGCATGTAGTGAAATGTGTTTTGTAACTTGGGGAATGGTGTATGAAATGTTACTTTAACTTTTTTCCATACTACGTGGGTGTTCTTGTAATTGAATGCATGCTGTATGAGATGTGCTCCTCATGAATGCACAGTGAATGAGATACTTGCATACTGGGTACATTTATGGATGAGCTATGTTTGTCACTGTTGCATGTTATGTACAATGTGTCTATAACTTAGGTATGTTGTGTGAAATTTGTGTCTAACTCTTAGGTTGTGGGGATGTTTTTGTAACTGAGTGCAAGCTGTACGAGATGTGTCCCTCACTGTTGCATGTTTTATGATATTCATGCTGTGAGCATTTGAGGATGAGCTTTTTCTGTAACTCTTACACGTTGTTTAACATGTATTTTAACTTGGGCAATGATGTGTAAAATGTTACTTTAACTCTTTCAAGTACTCTGCGGGTGTTTTCGCATCTGGTTGCGTATTGTATGAGATGTCTTCCTCACTAATGCACAGTGAATGGGGTAATTTCATATGAGGTGCATTTGTCAATGAGCCATGTTTATCACTGTTGCATGTTGTTTTAAATGTGTCTCTACCTTTGGGGATGGTGTTTGAAATGTCACCTTAACTGTTTTATGTTCTAAGTGGGTATTCTCGCAACTGGTTGCATGCTGTATGAGATGTGTTTTTCACTAAAGCACAGTGAATGAAATAATTTCATACTGGGTGCATTTGTGGATGAGCCATATCTGTCACTGTTACATGTTGTGTAAATTGTGTCTGTAACTTGGATATGTGGTTTGAAATGTGTGTCTAGCTGTTTTAGGTTGTGTGAGGGTGTTTTCAAAACTGGGTGCATGCAATATCACATGTGTACCTCACCTTTGCTTGTTGTATGAGATTATTTCATGCTGTGTGCATTTGGTTATGAGCTATGTCTGTCACTGTTGCCCGTTGTTTGAAATCCTTTATAAAATGGAGAATGGTGTATGGAATGTTACTTTAATTGTATTACATACTATGTGGGTTTCTTACAACTGGTTGCATGTTGTATGAGATGTGTTCCTCATAAATGCAGAGTGAAAGAGATAATTTCATACTGGGTGCATTTGTGGTTGAGCTGTGTCTGTCACTGTTGCACTGTTGTAAAATGTGTCTGAAACTTGGACATAATGTGTGAAATGTGTGTTTTACATTTTTAGGGTGTCTTAGTGTGTTTTCACAAGTGGGTTCATGTTGTATGAGATGTGTCCATCACTGTTGCATAGTGTATGAGATTGTTTCATGCTGTGTGCATTATGGAATAAACTATGTCTGTCACTGTTGCATATTGTTTTAAATGCGTTTCTAACTTGGGCAATGGTGTGTGAAATTTTACATTAACTCTTTTACATACTATCTGGGTGTTTTTGTAATTGGTTGCAGGCTGTATTCCACAGGAATGCACAGTGAGTGAGATAATTTCATACTGGTTGCATTAGTCAATGAGCTATGTCTGTAGCTGTCACATGTTGTATAAAATATGATTCTAACTTGGGGAATGGTGTGTGAAATATTACTTTGCTTTTTTTTTTTTTTTGAGTTGGAATCTCACTCTGT
>NW_007252217.1:541871-579469 GCF_000164805.1 Carlito syrichta | reverse complement strand
TGAGCAGATTTATTGTAGAGATGAGGTCTAACCAAGTTGCCCAGGCGGGTCTTGAACCCACAGGCTCAGACAATCCACTCACCTCGGCCTACCAAAGTGCTGGGATTACAGGTTGGGCCACCGAGCCCGGCCTGATATGTTTTTAACTTGGGCAATGGTGTGTGAAACTTTAACTCCTTCACATATTCTGCAGGTGTTATTACAACTGGCTGCATATTGTATGAGACGTGTTTTTCATAAACGCACAGTGAACGGGAAAATTTCATGTGGGGTGCATTTTTTCATGAGCTATGTCTGTTGCTGCTGCATGTTTTTGAAATGTGTTTATACCTTGGGAAATGGTCTGTGAAATGTTATGTTAACAATTTTATGGACTATGCAGTTGTTCTCGCAACTGGTTACATGCTGTATGAGATGTCTTCATCATGGAAGATACTGAATGAGATCATTTCATACTGAGTGCATCTGTGGCTGAGTTATGTCTATCAAGTTGCATTTGTGTAAAGTGTGTCTCTAACTTGGACACGTTGTTTGAAACGTGTATTGCTGTTTTAGGTTGTTTGAGGGTGTTTTTACAACTGGGTGCATGCTGTGTGAGATGTAGCCCTCACTGTTGCACGTTTTATGAGATTATTTCATGCTGCATGCATTATGGGATAAACTATGTCTGTCACTGTTGCACATTGTTTTAAATGTGTTTCTAACTTGGGTGATGTTGTGCCTAATGTTACATTAACACTTTTACATACTATGCAGGTGTTCTCCAAATGGATGCATGCTGTATGCCATGTGTTCCTCACGGATGCAGAGCGAATGAGAAAACTTCATGTGGGGTGCATTTGTGGATGAACTATGTCTATCAGTGCTGCACGTTGTGTAAAATGTGTCTCCAACTTGGGCATGTTGTGTGAAATGTGTGCCTGTTTTAGGTTGTGTGAGGGTATTTTTTGCAACTAGGTGCAAGCTATGAGATGTCCCTCATTGTTGCACATTGTATGAGATTATTTCATGCTGTGAGCATTTGGGGATGAGCTTTGCCTGTCACTGTTGCATGTTGTTTGATATGTGTTTTAACTTGGGCAATTGTGTGTGAAATGTTGCTGTAACTTTCACATACTGTTTTTTTTCCACAACTGATTACATACTAGATGAGATGTGTTCCACATGAATGCACAGTGAATGGGATAATGTCAAACAGAGTGCATTAGTCGATGTCTGTCGCTGTTACACGTTGTTTGAAATGTGTTTCTACCTTCAGGAGTGGTGTGTGAAATGTTACATTAGTTGTTTTACATTCTATGCAGGTATTCTAGCAACTGATTGTATGCTGTATGTGATGTGCTCCTCCCAGATGCACAGCAAATGAGATTATTTCATACTGGGTGCATTTGTAGATGAGCTATGCCTGTCACTGTTGCACATTGTGTAAAATGTGTCTCTAATGTGGACATGTTGTGTGTAATGTATGTGTAACTGTTTTAGATTGTGTGAGGGTGTTTTTGCAACTAGCTGCATGCTGTATGAGATTTGTCCCTCACTATTGCATGTTGTATGAGATTATTTCATGCATTTTGGGATGAGCTATGTCTGTCACTGTTGCACTTTGTTTGAAATGTGTTTCTAACTTGAGGAATAGTGTGTAAAATGTTACTTTAACTGTTTTACACACTATGTGAGTATTCTCACATCTGGTTGCATGCTGCATGAGATGTGTTCATCACAGATGCATAGTGAATGAAATCATTTCGTACTGGGTGCATTTGTGAATGAGCTATGTCTGCCATTGCTGCAACTTGTGTAAAATGTGTCTCTAACTTGATTATGTACTATGCAGGTGTTATCACAACTGGGTGCATGATGTATAAAATGTGATCCTCATGGATGCATATTGAAAGAGATAATTTTAAACCGGGTGCA
The DNA here is from genome assembly GCF_000164805.1 of Carlito syrichta. Lineage (NCBI taxonomy): Eukaryota > Metazoa > Chordata > Mammalia > Primates > Tarsiidae > Carlito > Carlito syrichta. Next base: position 577,552 of record NW_007252217.1, on the reverse strand, counting down.
TCTGGGAATGAGCTGTCTGTCACTGTTAATGAGATGTATCTGTCACTGTTGCTCATTATTTGAAATATGTTTCTACCTTAGGGAATGGTGTGTGAAATGTTACTGTAATTGTTTTATGTACTATGTGAGTATTATCACAACTGGGTTCATGCTGTATTAAATGTGTTCCTCAAGGTTGCACATTGAAAGAGATTATTTTATTTTATTTTATTATTATTATTTTTTAGTTGGAGTCTCACTCTGTCGCCCAGACTGGAGTGCAGTGGCCGCTCCCGGCCACCGCATCCTCGACCTGCTGGGCTCCGGTCATCCTTTCACCTCAGCCTTCCGAGTAGCCGGAATTACAGGCATGCGCTACCACGCCTGGCTGATTTTTTGATTTACTGTAGAGATGAGGTCTTGCTGCCCAGGCGGGTCTCAAATCCGCGGGCTCAGGCAATCCACTCACCTCAGCCTCCCAAAGGCGCGGGATTACAGGCTGAGCCACCGAGCCCGGCTGAAAGAGATTATTTTAAACTGGGTGCATTTGTGGAAGAGCTACATCTGTCACTGTTGTAATGTATGTAAATGTGTCTCTAACTTGGGCATGTTGTGTGAATTGTGTGTCTGTTTTAGGTTGTGTGAGGGTGCTCTCCCAACTGGTTTCCTGTTGTATCAGATGTGTCCTTCACTGTTGCACATTGTATGAGATAATTTCATGCTGTGAACATTTTGTTTGATATGTGTTTTTAACTTGGGTAGTGGTGTGTAAAAGTTTTCCTTAACTTTTTCACATATTATGCGGGTGTTTTTGCAACTGGTTGCTTACTGTATGAGGTGTGTTCCACATGAATGCACATTGAATTGGATAATTTCATACAGAGTATATTTGTCAATGAGATATGTCTATTACTGTTGCACATTGTTTGAAATGTGTTTCTATCTAGGAGAATGGTGTGTGAAATGTTGCACTAACTGCTTTACGTACTCTGCAGGTGTCCTCACAGCTGGTTGCATGCTTTATGAGATGTGCTCCTCATGGAAGCACAGTGTATGAGATAATTTCATACTGGGTGCATTTGCATATAAGCTATGTCTGTCATTGCATGCTGTGTAAGATGTGTCTCTATCTTGATCTTGTGTGAAATGTTGTGTCTAACTTTTTTAAAGTTGTGTGAGAGTATTTTCCAAACTGGGTGCACACTGTTGAGATGTGTCCCTCAGTGCACACGTTGTATGATATTATTTCATCCTGTGTGCATTTTGGGATAAGCTATGTCTGTCACTGTTGCATGTTGCTTGAAATGTGTTCCAACTTGGCATGTTGTGTGAATCACGTATCTAACTTGTTTAGGTTGTGTGAGGGTGTTATCGTAACTGGTTGCAAGCTGTATGAGATGTGTTGCCCCTGTTGCAAGTTGAGTGAGATTGTTTCATGCTGTGTGCATTTTGATGAGCTATGTCTGTCGTTTTATGTTGTTTGAAATGTGTTTCTAACTTGGGGTACAGTGTGTGAAATGTTACTGTAATTATTTTACATGCTATGGGCGTGTTCTCACGGGTTGCATGCTGTATATGTTCATGGATGCACAGTGAATGAGATCATTTAAAACTGGGTGCACTTGTTGAGCTATGTCTGTCCCTGTTGCATGTTGTGTAAAATGTGTCTCTTATTTGGGCATGCTGAGTGAAATGTGTGTCTAAGAGTTTTAGGTTTTGTGAGAGTGTTTTTCATGACTGGTTGCATGCTGGATGAGATGTGTTCCTCACGGATGCATAACAAAAGAGATAAGTTCATACTTATCTGTGGATGAGCTAAGTCTGTCACTGTTGCAAATTGTGCAAAATGTGTCTCTAACTTGGGTATATTATGTGAAATGTGGGTATAACAGTTTTGGGGTGGGTGTGTGAGAGTGTTTTCGCAAATGACCGCATGCTGTATGAGATGTGTCCATCACTTTTGCACATGAGATTATTTCATGTTGTGTGCATTTTGGAATGAGCTATGTCTGTCACTGCTGCACAGTTTTTGAAACATGTTTCTAACTTGGGGAATGGTGCTTCAAATGTTACTTTAAATTTTTTACATACTATGCGGGTTTTCTCACAACTGGTTGCATGCTATATGATGTGTTCTTCATGGATGCACAGTGAATGAGATCATTACACAATGGGTGCATTTATGGTAAGCTATGCCTGTCACTATTGCACATTGTGTAAATGTGACCCTAACTTGGGCATGTTGTGTAAAACATGTGTCTTGTCTTAATTTGTGTGAGGATGTTATTGCAACTGTTACTGTCATATGAGACATGTCCCTTACTGTTGCACGTTTTATGAGATTATTTCGTGCTGTGTGCATTTTGGGATAAGCTATGTCTGTCACTATTGTATGTTGCTAGAAATGTGTTTCTAAATTGGGGAATGGCGTGTTAGCTGTTTTACGTACTATGCAGGTGTTCTCATAGCTGCTTGCATGCTATATGTATTCCTCACGGATTCGCAGAGAATGAGGTAATTTCATACTGAGTGTATTTCTGGATGAGCTATGTCTGTCACTGTTTTACGTTGTGTAAAAAGTGTCTCTAACCAGGTCACATTGTGTGAAATGTGTCTGTTTTAGGTTGTGTGCGCTTTTTCACAACTGGCTGCATGCTGTGTGAGGTGTCTCTCTTACTGTTGCATGTTGTAGCTTATTTCATGCTGTGTGCATTCTGGGATGAGTTATGTCTATCACTGTTGCACATTGTTGGAAATGTGCTTCTTACTTGGGGAATAGTGTGTACAATGTTGTTTTAACTGTCTTACATACTATGCAAGTGTTCCTGCAACTGATTGCATGCTATATGAGATAATGAGATGTGTTCCTCATAAATGCATATTGAATTAGATAATTTCATACTGGGTGTATTTGTGTGGATGAGTTTTGTCTGTCATTGCTGCATGTTTTGTAAAATGTGTCTCTAACTTGATCATGTGTGAAATGTTAGCATTTTTAGGTTGTTTGAGGGTGTTTTCCCAACTGGGTGCATGCTGTTGAGATGTGTCACTCAGTATTGCCTGTTGTATGAGATTACTTCATTCTGTGTGTATTTTCAGATGACCTGTATCTGTCACTGTAGCATGTTGTGTGAAATGTGTTTCAAACTGTTTTAGGTTGTGTGAGGGTATTACCACAACTGGTTATATGCTGTATGAGATGTGTTGCCACTATTGCAAGTCATGTGAGATTATTTCATGCTTTATTTTGGGATGAGCTATGTCTGTCATTTTTGTATGTTGTTTGAAATGTCTTTCTACTTGGGGAATGGTGTGTGAAATGTTACTTTGTTTTACCTGCTATGCAGGTGTTCTCACAAGTGGGTGCATGCTGTATGAGATCTGTTCCTCACAGATGCACAGTGAATGAGATCATTTAAAACTGGGTGCATTTGTTGTTGAGTTAGTCTGTTACTGTTGCACATTGTGTAAAATGTGTCTCTTACTTGGGCATGCTGTGTGAAATGTGTATTGAACAGTTTTAGGTTTTGTAAGGGTGTTTTCACAACTGGTTGCATGCTGGATAAGATGTGTTCCTCACGGATGCATAGTCAAAGAGGTAAGTTCATACATATTGCATTTGCGCACACCTACAGGAAAGCTCACCTTGTGAGTTGGGCACAGTGAGAGATGAACAGCAGTAACACAGAGCAATGACAACAATACGCAGCAGCACAAGGAACATGGATGAGTTCTCCCTCTGAAAACCTTATTGCACTTTCTTTTCTTCTCTGCAGCTCCAACAACCAATTTGGCTCCCAGTGACTCGTGGGCGGATGGTGCAAAGGGTGTGGACACGCTGGACAGAGTGATGATTCACCTTGTGGGTAGGACGGGGTGGGTGGTGCAGGGCTCCATCACACTACTCAGAAGGGTGCACAACTGAGAACTTATGAATAGCTTCTAGAATTTTCCATCTGACATTTCAAACGGCAGTTGATTGTGGGTGACTGACTACACAGAAAGCAAAACTACAGATAGGGTGCACTGTAGTCCATGCAGAGAACTGCAACCATCACCACTGTGTCATTTTAGAATATGTTCCTCGCCCCTGAGCCACTACTCTCCATGCCCACCTCCTCGGCCTTCGGCAACCACGAGTCTCCATTATCTCTATGGGTATCGATTCTGGGTATTCCCTGTAAATGCAAGAGCGTGTGGCCTTCTGCGACTGGTCTCTGTCATCTAGTGACTACCAGGACCATCCGTAGCCCATCAGCCCTTCACGCCTGTTCACGGGTGGGCAATACTCAATCACATGGTGACATCACAACTGCTCACCCACACGCCAGAAAACATCAGAGTTCCTTCACTTTTCGTCTATTAGGAATATTGTCGCCACAGGCCTGCGTGCAAGCTTCAGTGTAGACAAACAAGTGTTTTCATTTCTATAGGATGTACCCCTGGAAGAATTCCGAGTCCCATGGCTACACTTCCATTTACGCTTGAGAAACTGCCTCAGTTGTCTGCAGTGGCGGCACAAGGCATTGATCCCGCCTTTCCTCCCAACACTTGTCCTCCCTGGTCCCAGCTGTCCCTGTGGTTGTGAACTGGCATCTCATGTGGCTCTGACTGGCATCTGGTGACATGCAAATGCTGAGTCTCTTTTCATGAGTATCTTCACCAACTGCACATCATGGGAAGGGACAGGGTCTATTCAGATGCCTGGCTCACTTTTTAATTGGGTTTTTTGGTCTTTTCATTATGGAGCTGCAAGAGTTCTTTATACATTCCAGATGCAAGTCTCTTATCTGATCTAAGATCTGGAAACATTTTCTCCCATTCTGTGGGTTGTCTTTTTACTTTCTTGATGGTGTCCTTTGGTGCACAAAAGCTCTTAAGTTGGATAAAGTCCAATTTATCAAATGTATTTTTCAGTGTTGCTCATGTTTTTGGTGAAGCAGTGTTGAGAGCATCTGAAAGCAATCAGCACCAGATCTCATTTACTTCCATGAACATGCTGGAACGTCACTCTTTCTACTTGAAACATAAGTAATTTTTATTATAAAATATTTAAGATATACAGGAAGGTACAATAAATGTGTGTCCTCTCTGCCCAACTTAAGAAATTTTACCAATAAAACTGAAGTCCCCTGTGTCCCCTCCACCCCTCCTCTTTCAGGAGCAACCATAACTCTGTCCCATGCATTCATTACTCTTATACATGCGTGTGTACCCTTTATCAACACATGGTAGCATACTGTCCTTTATTTATTTTTGAGTTGGGGTCTCACTCTGTCTCCCAGGCTGGAGTGCACTGGCACAATCACGGCCCACTGCAGCCTCCAGCTCCCAGGCTCAAGTGATCCTCCTGCCTCAGCCTCTTGAGTAGCGGGTCTACCAGGTGTGTGCCACCATGTCTGGCTAATTTTTTTTTTTTTTTGTAGAGATGAGGTCTCGCTATGATGCCCAGGCTGGTCTCGGACTCCTGGACTCAAGTGATCCTTCTGCATCAGTCTACCAAAATGCTGGTATTACAGGTGTGAGGCACTGTGCCTGGGCCATAACTGTCCTTTTAAATCCCATACAATCACTGAGCAAATATTCTGCAACTTGCTTTCTCTCCTCTTCATGTAAAGAGGCAGAGAGATCGACAGGGAAACAGGCAGAGAAATGAGGCTTCATCTTTCTTAAAGGTTAAAAAGTCCTAATTTGAACAATGTAAATAAAAATCTGCTCTTGCAAAGTCTAGCTTGTTAGACTTTGAGTCTGAATATGTGACTACAGATAGACAATCTGTTACTTTTTTTTTTTTAAGTCAATCTCCTGCCACCCAGGCTGGAGTGCAGTGGCATGATCATGGCTCACTGCAGCCTCAACCTTCTGGGTTCAGGCAATCCTTCTGCCTCAGCCTCCTGAGTAACTGGGACTACAGGTGCACACCACAACACCTGACTAAATTTTGATTTTTTGTAGATACAAGACCTTGCTATGTTGCCTAGGATGGTCTCAAACTCCTAGGTCCAAGCAGTCCTCTTGTCTTGGTCTCCTAAAGTACTGGGACTACAGGCGTGAAATAAACAATCTTTTAAAGTGTTGACAGAGCTGGACTCGGTGGCTCTGCCTGTAATCCCGCGCCTTGGGAGGCTGAGGTGAGTGGATTGCCTGAGCCTGCGGGTTCGAGACCCGCCTGGGCAACTTGGTGAGACCTCATCTCTACAAAAATCAAAAAAATGAGCCGGGCGTGTAATTCCAGCTACTTGGAAGGCTGAGGCGGAAGGATTGCTGGAGCCCAGCAGGTCAAGGCTGCGGTGGCCAGGAGTGGCCACTGCACTCATCTGGACGACAGAGTGAGACTCCCAACTCAAAAAAATAAATAAATAAAAATAAAAATAAAAAAATAAAGTGTTGACAATACAGTTTGTCAGGACTCAGGGCTCATGGTGAGGGCACTCACATCTTCCCAGGGCATGTAGGAGGTGCTAGAACCGAGTCTGAGAGCTCCTATGGAAAAGTCTAGTGGCTCTGCAGAACCATCAACTGTCCTCTAAAGGCACACAGCCTGAACCATTCCCAAAAATAAACCCAAGACAGCCTTCATTTTACAAGCACAGAAGCCAAACCCTTAGCAGTCACAGGGCCCTTCTGAAGTCTCCTATTCCCTCACTCTTCCACCCTCTGGTCTGGCCCCCTCACACTGCAGAATTTGAGAACTATTCTGAAGTTGAGTGCGCTGGCTTCAGAATCAGTCCCAAGCAAGAGGGTTCAACGGCCACAACCTCTGGTCTCCCCACTCTCAGGATGAGCCATGGCCATCACAGGAGGGGACAGACTCCTCTGAGGTGTCCATCGTCAGAACACAGGGCAAGCTGGCACCACATAGCTTCCTTCAGTGAGGAAGAGGACACTACACAGATGTCATCTACAACAAGGGGCGTTCTGACAGCAGGTCAGGACCTATGAGCCAGCCAAGCTCGCACAGCAGCACAGTGCTCAGTTGCCCCAGAGTTACAAGCTCTGGTGGGATAGAGGTCTTTCTCACTTGAGTCTTATTCTGACATCGCTGCCCAATCACCACTTAAAGCTGCTTCCTCTTGCTCTGGGCAGCTTCTCCCAGCCACAGTTCATGGTAGCCCAGAACCACTTGAGTGTTGTGCATTGGTGCTCTTGGAGCCAGGTAAGTAGAGAAAGCCATACCTACCAGTGACCTAGGAGGCATATCTGCCACAGACCAGTAACACAGCAGGCAAAAAGCCTAAGGGACACTCACTTGACTCTGGTTGCAAAAATGGAGAAGAGATATTTATACATTTGGTAAAAATGTATCTGTAATATTTCTGTTTGGACTAAAGTTAGAAATAGTTGGGAGGCTGAGGCGGAGGACTACTTGAGCCCAGGAGTTCAAGACCAGCCTGAGAAACATAGCGAGATCTTATCTCTACAAAAAAAAAAGAATTAAAAAATTACCTGGGCTTGGTGGCATACACCTGTAGCTCCAGCTACTTGGGAGGCTGAAAGGGAAGGATAGCCCAGAAGGTTAAGGCTGTGGTGAGTCATGGTCATGCAACTGTACTTCAGTCTAGGGAACAAAGTAAGACTCTGACTCAAAAAATAAAACAGCTGGCATCTACTGTGAAAAGTAAACTAGTAAGGAAAGGGAAGGCCAAAAATCCACAAGAACCAGAAGGAAAGAGACTGACAGAAACAAGGGCCATGCCTGTTTTAGTCACAGGGCCTCATCCATTCTTCCAAAGCAGCAGGCATGGGCCAGAAGGTTAGAAGTGAGGTCCCAGGTAAATTGTTTTCTTCTAGGGTCAAGAAATCGTCTCTCAGAGGCACCAAGATGTCTAGGTCTCACATACAAGGTGCCACAAAAGAACATTTCAAAACACTGAACATGCATCCTCCGGGCTGACAGTGTGTTTCCTAACTGTTAACAGGTCACTTCCGAGTACAGGCAGAATGATAAACTCTTGAGGAAAATGAGGGAATTCAGAGTTAGGTGTGTAGCAAGAGGCTGCATCACCCTGGCTCCTTGCTTTGCTTCATCTGAAGACAAGTTCACACAGTCAGAAGGTTGTGAGCACGGTGGCTCCCAGCATTATGATAGCCAAATTGAATGTGTGAATGAGAGCCGCACCACAGAGAAGGCTCCAAGGCCGTGTTTCAACCGCTCTGGCTGGCTTCAGTGTCCAGTCACATGCAGAGTGCGTGTGGTCACAGCGTCCCACCTGGACATGCTGGTCTCTGGGAAAGGACAGGCAGGGAGTTTTGTTCCCAGGAGCACAGGTACCCAGAACCAGAAGCCTCTGGTCCTCTCTCACTGGTCCTGGCAGGCAGAGATACAGGAAGCTAACACAAAGCCATTTTCATCAGAACCCAGTGACACTGCACAGGTGACTTGTACATCTTGGGAGGGGATGCGGTTATTGGAAAAATCAGGCATCTTAAAATGATACGATCTGTTAACAAAATACAACCCACTTGCACACCCAAAAGGTAACCATCTAATTAACTGCAATCAACAGAAAAAAATCCTCAGAAAATATCGTTGTTTAAATACACTCTATTTTATTTTGTCTTAAAATAGTTTAACCTTTATGCTACAGACTTATTTCAAAAAACAGAAAATCTTATCTTGCACCAAAAAATATATATATAACACTCTGTTTTATTATTTTTTTCTCCAAAGACCATTAAATACTAAATGGAAACAAAAACTAAATAATGAATGTAAAGAACCCAATTTTGTTTCAAAAACTAGAGTTGCACATTTGAAAACATTAACTCCAAGCAATGATTTGTCATCACTGCATCAAGTCCATGCTCACACTCCAGCAACAGCAGGTCCGCCAACTGCCAAGTGCATTGTTCCTAGCCACACAATGGCTAACATTTCACTTTCACGGCGAGGGGGCAAAAGGCTTCCAGGACCTTTGCACTCTTTAAAACACAAACAACACAAAAATATTTCCTAGTAATCCAGTGATTTTTTTCTTTAAGATCGCTACCCTTTAAAATTTGTTAAAAGAATAAGAAGTAAGTAGTGTTTTAAATAAAATGAAAAAATACAACACATTGGACTAAAATACGTGATTATTTTAAACAAACAGTGCACAATCTGAGGAAGTTTGGCTAGGGCACAATCATTTTTATATATACACGGAAGTCACATCATACACGTATCAGAGAACAGGGTTGGGGGCTCTCTGCCTTTTAAAAAAAAGTTTAAAACTAAAAGACAAAATTGTGTCCCCAGCTTTTTCAAAAACTTTGTGACAGTATGAAAAGCAGGCAAACAAGTTTATTTCAAGCCCGCTATGGTGCTACTCTGCTGAAAATAATATTAAACAAATGACTAAATTAGCAAATCAGATGTTTCACATTCACCAAAGCAGAGCTTGCAGGACACTCAACTGTCAAGAATCATGAATATGCCCAGCCTGGCCCAGACACAGGCTGCCCGTCCCTGGAGAACAGCAGGGCAAGTCGCAGAGCAGTCTCAAGGACCTGACCACTCCAGTACTGAGGGTCCTCAGTTGGAGAGGAGCAAACGTAGAAAAGTCAGTGGCAAAGCCACCCGGGGCCCACACGTACCATTTCAGCAGAGGGACTGCTCTCAACAGATAGTGTCCTATAATGCAGGGAGAACTCTGGTCAAGAAAAATCCCTTTACAAATTTCAAACGTCACAGGAGCTGTATGTCACAGAACTTTATTACTGAATCCTCGTCTGAAACCACGGCCCCCACTCTTCTGGTCGCAGCCATGATAAAAGCTGAAACAAGGTCTCTCTCCAGCTAGTCACAAGGTGTCTGGTGGGGGAGGAGGATGGGAGGATGGGATTGCCTGTTCCTGCCATGATCCCATGCCCTCTCCCTGCCCACATCTCTGCCCTGGCGCTTAGATGTTCTGGTACTTCAGGTCAGGGAGTCAGGGAGAGAAAACAGGGACAAGGGAGGGGAAGGGACGGCCTGACATGAACGCAGAGGGCCAGGCAGAGCGTAGTCACAACTCCACACTGCTCCGAACCATGCGCCGGGAATGCCAGGAAAGCTCTCTCTCAGCGGATGACCACTAGGGCTTCCGGAAGTAGCTCACTGTGAGACTGGAAAGCACACCGTCCATGCAAGAGGAGGCAATGCAAAAACGGTCTGTGAAGCAGGCTCAGCCTTATTCTGGAGACAAATAAGCTGCAAAAGCTTCAAGTCACACAATCCACTCTGTTTTCTTCCGATGAATTTCCTGGAAATCACAGACCAGAAATTGTACATTTCTGCTTTGTCTCATATTTTAATTCAAGTCAAAAACGATGTGTAACAGTAAAATTCAATAAATTAACCCTCAAGTAAAACATGACAGTCCAAGGACACACCAGTAGTGGATCTGCAGAAGGGCCCATGTCACTCTGGCCTCTGGGTCTTTGGTTTTTGTCTAGAATGGTGGCCATGTGAGAAATTGATAAACGAGGTGCAGAAACTGGAGGTTCGTGGCCTTAAAAGTCTTATCTATTAAGAGGAGATTGTAGGAAAAATAACAAGGGGCTGAAGAGCAGAGGCCAGACCCAATGAGACGTACTCGATACATTCTCATGGAAGCAAGGGAAAGGACGCAACAGGAAGGTGCGTGATCAGATAGACGCATTTTCACAGAAAAGGAGGAAGAGGCTGAGCAGGTGCAGGCATGCAGGCATGTCTTGGTCATCAACCCCCAGTCCCCCATGGTGCCGCATGCAGAGCAGGACCTGGACTGCTGAATGAAACGGACACAGAGTCCTTACACTCTTGGGGGAGAAGGAGCCGCCGAGACATCTGGAGAGGGAGGCAAAGGGCCACCGCAACAGGGACACAGAAACACAGACCGTGAAAAGCAAAAGGTGGGTATCCCAAGCCAGGGTCACTGCACCCTGTGCATAACACAGTGTTCCAGCTCTGAGTATTGCTCTTAAACATCTTGCTAGGAACTACGGCATAAACAGGAAACAGGTAGTCACTACTGCCACAAAGCCCCAACTCGGGCACTTCCTGAACTCCCTGAAGCTCCTGCTGCCCTGGCTAGCCTTTTACACACCATGAAGCTCACAGTGCCACAGATGTACTTTGCATCTGTTTCTCTTGTTTGTTTTAAAGAAGGTAGAAGAGAAAAATACCCCAATACAACATCGAGTCCTCAGTCTAGGTGTTCCACAGCTCTTAGGCACCTTTGGAGAAACCAGCTGTGAGAGAAGGCACTGTCCTCTGAGATTCGCAAGTGCCAGAAGCTGCAGAAGCTACATTCTTCATTCTTTCTTACAGGTTTCTGTGTTCCCCTGTTACTTGAACTCCCCAGGACAAAGCATGGAGGGAGAGAGATGGGCCCCCAATCCCTCAACACTCTCTCCAGATGCCCAGAAAATCTCAGTGTGTATCCATCCAAAATGCCTCTGCCCCAGGGAGATGCTTTCCAAAAAGTTACGAATTATTGCAACAAGGAGACCAACTAGGTCACCTCAGTAGTATTTATAAACGCAAAGGGGCATGTCAGTGATCTGTGTTGAGGGAAGCCAGCCAGGAGCAAGTCAGGAAAGAAGGCAGAAGACTTAAGTCAAAAGAAAAGAAATAAGATGCTGAGCACTTCTGCCTTCCATGTGGAAGGACAGTTTTCTAAACGCACATGCCCTGCTAAGTGCCAGCGAGGACGAGCCCAATATGTGTGCAAATGCCCCAAGATGGGAGTGCCGGGAGGGAAGATAGTGGTCAACTCTAGATAGTAATTTCATTATACAAAAAAATAAATATAAGAGCCAAAAACCGAGACCCATTTTACCTGGTAATTTAAATATTATTCTAAAAGAAAGGCGGAGTTTCCTAAGGTTCAAAGTCACCAAGTAAAATGAAATTGTCTAATAAAATTCGTCATTCTCACATTCCTACTGAGGGAAAGAAGAAATTCTTTTCTCTGTGATAAGTTATTTTCCTAAGTGACATCTTTTAATTAAAAAGGGGGGGGAGGGGTTTTCCATGAGTTTCAATTCTACAAATGCCACAAACAGCTTCTGAAGCTGAAAAGCTATGACAATGAGCTTCCGTGTCACAAAGAGGAAGAGGAAGTGGAAGGACAGTGCAGAGGAACACAGTGACATTGTATTACAGTAGGTATTTGCGCCTGCTGTCCTCATCCAAGGTGAGGTCGACAACTTCTGCTGGTGAGGCCCATGTCTGCTGGGGAGTCACAGCAGTCCATGACTGTGTTTGCCTGGTACTGACATACGGCGTGCCCGAGCCGTGCTTCCAGGAAGAAACACTCTGAATCACGCCTCCTCGTGGATGAACACACCTGCAGCGGGAGAAAGAGAAGTGTGGTCAGTCCCCATGAGAAAAGCGATGCAAGATGGCTTTGGCTGTCCTCACTAGTGTTTTCACTACGGCAGGCTCACTACACAAGTGCACAAAACTCACAATCAGTATCTTCCCTCCACATCTGTCTGTCGCTCTCTCCCCACCCCTCCCTCCTCTGTCCCTCTCTATATTTAGCCTTAAAAAGGCCCAAGGGTCTTGTCTCAGACTCACTGGAGTTGTGTCCAGATTAGCCACTGCCATGGATAAGATGGTGTTTCTATGGACTTGTCTGAACCTCAGGGATTTTCATGACAGGGCAGCATAAAAGCTGAACAAAATGAAGATGCCTCAACAGTCTTCAAATGAACAAACAAAAGCAAAACTTGTTCTTAGAATAAATTTTGTGTCGTATTTGGTAACAATGCCTTCAAAGACAGTAATACCTTTCTACAGATTAAATTTCTACAAGTCTGTAAGTACTAGGTCACACATAAAGGATCACTTTCTCTTGTTCTGAAGGTCACAACAGAAACACTTGGTGTGTTCATCAGAGTCGCTGACACCTTGGATCCGTGAAAGTAACAAAGCTAAGGACTGGGTGGTGGAGGAAGATCCCCTGAAGGGTCCTAGCACAGGGTAGCCCTGCCTTGCTGACAAGTACACCAAGAGTTCACAGAAGAAAACACTGACAGCCTGAATTCCAAATGAAAGCCAGATGGTGGAGGACTGGGCCCAGAACAGAGCACCGGGCGGCTCAGCTGAGGGAAGGCAGGCTGCGACCACACAGGATGCTCTCCTGCCTGCACCTGTGTCACTGTGCAGCCCTCGGGTGGTTAATGAGAGGGTAACACGTGGCCAAGTCTAGTCCATAAAGCTACCACGGTGGCCCTGAGCAGCTGTTCTGACAAACCATACACCATGAGCAACACAGGCTCACTTGAGAGTTCCAACTTTAACTGGTGTTCCCTGCACCAGTATTAGATTATTGACAGGCAAGTGACCATGATAAAACTGTCCCAAGGACCCTCATGCTCCTAGAAAAATGCCTGGTCCTACAAAGGCTTGAAACTACTCCCTGAGCAAGGTGCCAAAGATCTGGACCCTCCTTCGGGCAGAGGCACCTGTCACGGTACCAGAGCCCTACCAGGAACAGGGTAGGCAGTTAATAGCCCAGAGACTACTGCATTTTCAAATACAGCTAGCGAACACTGTCAACACAAGGGACACAGGAGTCCAACAGCTAGTGTGTTTCTGTTCAACCGACTAGGTAAACAGGTTCAGTGAGCAAGCAGTCAGGGAGAGAGGAGCCAGAGGAGCCCACACAACATTTGCAGAGATCCGGGTGACACGAGGCCAGGAGCACACTCAGTTCACAAAGCAGTTCATATACACCACCTCCGATGACCACTTCAACAAATATGAGGCAGGCATGGGACTCACTCTCCACAGACAGGTTTGCACAGGTCCTGCCAGGGAACTTCCAGACAGACCAGCACTTCCCTTACAGACTATTACACTGGGAGAGGTGGAACACAGCAAGTCCTCTGAGTGCAAAGACCGGCCCAGGTGAACATCAGCAAGGGTAACAATCCTTCACAATCCAAAGCTCCACACAAGCACAGACTGAAGGGCAGCCCACCAGAAACCCAGTAGAACCAGGTGGTGAGTAGCTGCCGAGTCAGCACCATCTTGGGCAGAATTCCTACAAATATCCCCCAAGTAAGAGAGGGATATTGCCTGGATACAGCTCTACAGCAAACCCCATGGCCCAGCTGTGGTTCTGCAGCACCCCTCCACCTCTCCATCCAGCCATTGCTCTGCAATGCCCCTGTGGCCCAGCTGCAGCTCTGCAGTGTCCCTCTACGGGCCCTGTCATTGCTCTGCAGCGCCCGGTAAGTAAGCACACAATGGAACACCAGGAAGTGGCTTTAAAAGGGATCTCATCTCATCTGTTCACTTTGCAGAAGAAAATAACAGTCTGAAAGACAACTGCCTAGGGTCATAAGCAAGTGAAGCACAGAAGCCAAACAAAATCAAGTCTCTACCAGGGGGTAATGTTCCACTAAATAACTGCCCTCCGCGGCCTGCACTGGAAGTGCTACACTATGTTGGGCTGACAGAAGCCCGCCTGGCTCCCAGGGCACTCAATAAGCAGCAAAGAGTATTCTACAAATACAAGTACCTGGTATAGGAAAAAAACAGAAAGAGAGTGGTTTATAGACGGTATTCACTGCTGAGGACCCACTGGAGAGAAGACGAGACCAGGCACTCAGTATCTACAAATAGATCACTGTTATAACTCTCTTGCAAACGGTTCTAGTTACCAGAAGCCAACCCAGACTACTTCAAACAAAAAGGGGAAATCAGCAGCAGGACACTGGAGTGTCTCAGGAACCTGCTCATGATGGGACAGGCCCCAGCCCTCTTGGTCTGGATAATCTGATGACCCCATCTGTGGGAAAGAGCTTTCCTGGCTCTGATTAGCTGGAGGTGGAAGGGAAGTTTCCAAAGAAGGGAGAAGAGCCATGAGCCACCAACAAAGTCATGGAGAGCACACCAGGCAAGCTTGGGCAAACACTACTACATAGAAATCGAAGCACCTGCCCCATGGAATAAACTGCCTTTTAAATGTCCAAGTAGAGGGGCAGAATTGGCAGCAGTGGAAAACTGCCATGGTGGGGGCGGGGGGATATATCTCATCAATAAGGGTACCTGCATAATGAACATTTGTATAACTAACCCTGAATTGTGCCCCACACATTCAAAATAAATAAATAATAAATAAAACCATTAGTCTTTACAAAGAAGCAAAAATAAATAAATAGATAGATGTTCAAGTAACTGCGGGGGCATTTGTCAGGAATGTTAAACAAGATTTCAAGGTAACCTCTAAAGTCATCAGTGGCTATAAGTTTTGCTCAAAAACAGGCCACATTATCGTTAGAAGTCAGTATAGGCCAGGTATGGTGGCTCAGGCCTATAATCCCAGCACTGTGGGAGAGTGAGGTGGGAGGACTGCTTCAGCCCAGGAGTTCAAAACCTGCCTGGGCAACATAGGGAGACCCTGTCTGTACAAAAAAATAGATAAATTAGACAGGCATGGTGGTGTGCCTCAGGTGACCAAGGTAGAAGAATTGGTTGAACCCAGGAGTTTAAGGCTGCAGTGAGCTGTGATGACACCACTGGCACTCCAGTCTGCGTGAGAAAGTGAAATCTGTCTCAAAAATTTTTTTCAAAAGGTCAGGATAGTAGATAGGGGGAAAAACAAGGGGATGCCATGACTGGTGGCACTGGCAGACGTCTAAGTTTTCATCAGAGTGCTGGTTACTTGAGTAGGAGTAGTTTGCAAAAATTAAAGTGCACACTATGACTTTTCTGTGGGTGTTATTAGCCTATAAAATACTCAGCATTTTTTATTAGTGACCTCAACCACAGGGAATAAAATGGGAGCTAGGAGATGGACAAGGGCAGAGTAAGGCTCATACTACATTCTTTTTAGAAGTATGGCGGTGAGGGAGGTCAATCTAGTCAATAGAAGAGTGCTGGAGAAACATTTCAACTACTTCATAAGACAATGCCCACAACATGCTGACCTACACCAGATGGAGGGGGGAGAATCCACAAGGAGATGGGCCCACAGCTGTCAAGCCCTCCAGAGTCCCCCGAAAGGTGGGTACGAAAAGGTCAGAACGAGCCTGGAAAGCAGAGCTGCTGCACTGCCATGCATACCTTCTCTTAGGTGCTGTCCAGGCTGCTCAGCGGCCTCTGAGAGGTCCCCTAAAGTCCAGTGCAGACAGAGGCTTGAGTCTCACCAGGTGTTAAGTCTGCACACAACTGGTGACAGACACAAAATACAACCCAGAGTCACACTGAAAATGCACTTCCCAAAATGTTAGGGGAAAAATACCTTATAAACAGTTAGTTTTGATAGAAACGTTTCTTGTTCTTCACATACTGAAATCAACAGAGATACTTCCTTATGGAAATGAAGGGAGAAAAAAAATCAACCACAGACTGAGAGCAGACTCTGATGGTCAGCTTCTGATAGCTTACCATACTAAGAAAACAACATTAAAAATTAATCATTTTTGCTCTCATTTCCAGATCCTGAAGGTGACCTCTTAGAAAATGCTCCTACTTATCTTCCCTAACTGAAGAGGAATTGAACCCTTGTGATTTTGGGAGTGTTCATCTGTCTCCTCCCGCTTTTAGGGTTCATGCCAACAACTGCTTCTATGAAACAACCAGACTTAAATGCAAACGTTTCAGTTATTTTGCTGAGGAATGAACCAGTGTTAACACCAATTAACACAGAACTAATAAACTAAGGCAAGAGTCAGATTATTTACAAAATTCTCAAGATCAAGAACCAAAGAAACTGTCCCAACACAGTCCCATAACAAAAAGATCTGCACGATACGCAGCCATGTTTCCAGAGCAATTACCAATGAGGCTAGTAGGAGAAGGATAAAGGGCCATGGCCGGAGGTTCATAAATTAAAACTTCTGGCAAAATTAAGTGGGCACAAAAGAATTAGAGATGCTAGGAAAGTCTCCGTCTTCCCAGCAAAGAGCCATCTGTGGCCCTGGACTGTCCAAAAACTAACATCTGGAACAAACATTCAGGTAACAGAGAGTTCAACAAAACAACACAGGCCACCATGAAAGGTGCATGCACCCATTAGTTCAGAAAGCATGCATTCTAGTCTAGGACTAGGAGAAACACAGGAGCTAAGAGGATACATCAAAATCTAAGTCAAAAGAGTAGGGAAGCATATTCACATGCGAAAAAGCTTTACCAGAGTGGTGGGGGTGGGGTCACAGCTAGAACTACTGAGCACATATGCCAGTCAAAATGCTTCCCACAGGGAATGTGGCACCACACACAAGTCAGGGCAACACGGTCCCAAGGAGAACAACCCAAGCAAGTCTGAGTTTTTAAAACTCTCAGTCCATGACAATATAGACTATCAAAGAAAAAATAAGAACAGGACGATATTCAAACAAAACATTGCCTGCACACATGCAAATCAAACTAGAGCAAAAAGATGTGGATCAAAACCTAAAACCTTTTTCCAAGCGATAACCCTGCCAGAAGCACATCAATACTTCATAACTGCAACCCTAGACCTGTAAGAGAAACAAATTCCAGATGAGATACAGGCAGCTAGAGGCCACACGAAAGCAACCAAAGAAAGCCTCTCTCCCAACTTGCTTCTCAACTTTTTAACCCCAACGCTTGAAAGGTTATCAGTCTACTTGTATGGAAACTGCTGGAAACAATTCCAGAAAGACTTATTCCTAGACCCAAGACTCATATAAAAGATGCCCTCAAAATAATAAAGGAGTCAGTTAAAAATATTTGAAGTATCTGTAAATTCTACATTCCATTGTATGGACAGTAATAACCACCACAAAGAGTTCAAAATGGATGTCAACCTACCAGAAATGATTTCCCCAGGATTCAAACTAATGAGTCAGAATAACCTTTATGCTTCAAAGCTATAGGAAAAAGCTCTTAAAAATAATGTTACATTATTTAAAATGTAGACAAAGTCACTTGATTTTGTTCAAGTGTGGAACCTGTCTATACAGTAAAGTGACAATCTAGAAATAAAAGACCTAACAAGTTCAGAAAAGAACGTATTAGAGATTGTGTGTGTGTGTGTGCTGTGTTGTGTGTGTGTGTGTGTTGGAGGGGAGGACTGAGAATTTAAATTTCCAAGTTTTAATAGAAATATAATGAAAGTTTTAACTCCAGATACTGAAATATTGCTTAAGATAAAAAAGGAAGCCAGGTGTGGTGGCCCACACGTATAATCCCAGCAGGGGCAGAGGCCAAGGCAGGAGGATGGGTTGAGCCCAGGAACTTAGGACCATCCTGGGCAACATAGCAAGACCTCCTCTCTACAAAATATCAAAAAAATTAGCCAGGTGTAGTGGTGCATGCCTCTAGTCCTAGCTATCCCAAAGGCTGAGGTGGAGGGATCGCCTGAGCCCAGGCAGCTAAGGCTGCAGTGAGCTGTTATTGTGCCACTGCACTTCAGTCTGGGCATCAGAGTGAGACTCTGACTCAAAAAAGAAAGAAAGCCGAAGAACTCATGATGGAAGAAAGTTGAACAAAGAAGCTAAATAGAAGGTGGCTCATGCTAGAACATTTCTAGGCATAAGGAAACATTAAAAAGAAGACTTGATAGAAGTTAATAGAGAACTGGACCAAGTGACATGTCTTAACACATAGCAAGAGACAAGATAAACAACACAGGTTATTATGAACTCCTTTCTATTTAAGCGGGAACACGTGAGTACGATGAATTGCAATCTGAAATGTAGCTCAAGAGGAAGATGGCAAATAATAATTGCTCCTGGCACAAGTGAAGACAATTTACCCACAATCTGTTAATGGGTGGGAACTCTGAAGTTTATAAAAAATACAATATCCTAGAAAGATCCTGACATGGGACTTAAAAGGATAATGTATTTTATAATGTAAGAAACAATGGTGAAATAAACTAATGGTAGACACACACTGAAGTAAAGAGGAAATCAGTAGAAGTAGTTTTTTCATCTGATGGGTAAGTTAGCTAGAAGAGAGCAGATCGAAACATGGATGATAACTCAACAGGAAAATGATTCTGGTTAGGACAGAAAACAAAGGGAAAGAGTGAGATGAAGACAGGGAAAATAATCAATGAGAAAAAGGAAGCAGCACGCAGGCATAATTGGAACACAGACACAGGGAAGAGGACAAGGTACTGGGACAAGACGAGGTCTGCAAGAGGCAGCGTCAGCCACGTCAAGGAGACAGCGTGTTCGGCTACCAGTTAACACAATGTCCTTAAGGTTCCAATTGTTTAAGTGAAAAATGCTCTAAGAATGTATCATCTGATTTCACTAGAAAAAGGTTCCCTCGGCCTATGTGCATCTGTATTATATCTACACTTCTATGTTCATCTTTTATATAAGAAACAAAAGAAATGCTGGTGAATGTGTTCTATTACCTGGCTAACCAAAGAGTAAAATCAGATCTAAGAGCAAGGTAAGAAAGATATTGTGTGATACACCTATTATCAGAAAACCACAACTTAACCCTGTGGCATGGGAGAAAAGCTATTTGTTATCAGAATACTAAAGCTCTAAAGTCTAAATTTTCGGGTGTGTGTGTGTGTGCATGTGTGTATGAGAGAGACAGAGACAGGAGAGAGAGAGAGAGAGAGAGAGAGAGAGAGAGAGAGAGAGAGAGAGGAGACAAAGAAAGAGAGGAGACAGAGAGAGAGAGACAGAGAAGAGAGGGAGAGACAGAAACAGACCAGGAGGGAGATATTCCAGAAGAGTATCTCAGAGAGGGCTATAACCAATCCTTATGAATACACACACTCTAAAGCAGAAGTCAGCAAAGGTTCCAGCAAGGGTACTTACTTTTCAGCCAGTCTGTGTCTTAGGCTCCAGGGGCCATAGTGTCTGCTGAAGCCATTCAGCTCTGCCCTGCAGTACAGCAGCCACATATGACATGCAAGATGGACAAGCATGGCTCTGATATGATGCAGCCGTACTTACAGACAATGAAATCTCAATTCAGATCATTTTCATGCATCATAAAAAAACCAGTCTTTTTTTCCCAACCACTTAAAAATGTAAAAACCATTCTTAGCTCATGGGCCATAACAAAAAAGGCCAAATCAGGCAGTCAGTTTGCTGACCCCTACCTTAAGGAATGCCAAGCTTCATACAATGATTTTCCTAATGCTACACACCAAAATGTGATGTCTTGTGGCTCTTTGTTTAATACTAAGAAACAGGACTGCTTCTGTCATATGAACATCACTAGAAATATCCTCTGTGAGAACAGACCAAAATAACTTGTGAGTTTGCTTTCAATGAAAGACAAGGAGAGGTGTTCTAGGAAACAAGCCAAGTGGTGTGATATCAGATGCAAGCTTCTCAACTGTTTCCTCCCAGTATATTCAAGGTCAAGTCAAAGGCAAGAAGTATGAATGAGGAGGGCAAAATATGACCTTAAGCAGAAAAGTCTGTCCAGCCATCAGGCTATCTGCTTAAAATAAGAAAGACTATCTGCTCCAGTTCACACGGATGTATGGGTGAGATGCTCCTGACACGAGACTACTTCACACACATGTATGGGCAAGCCATTCCTGGTACAAGACAACACACAACACATTCTAAAGTTCACATCACATCAAAACAAAAAGTGTTTCTTAAGCCAAAGAAACTTGGAGACAGCTCCCCCATCCATGCCAGCTACGCCACGAGGTCTACCATGTCCCAATCTCATTTTCTGGATAAAAAAAAATTTACAATTTAAAATACCAGAAGACTCCAACAGAAGCTTACCTCGCATGTTCCTGAACTCCCACAATCTCTACTTCGCTGTCTGAAGAGGCGATGTTAATTTCTTCATTGAGTGGTGCATTACCAGCAGATGTTTTATCACTTGCTAGGAATCCTGGATCCAAATGACCTGAGAGAGAAGAGAGGGAACAAAAACAAATGCTTGAGTTTAATTTCTTACAAACAGTGGAATAACTCACCGACAGATTGCTCATTCATGCTTAATTACAGCAATGGAACAGCCCTGCCCCGGATAGGCGGGGACAGTGTTCTGTCTTTTACCTTTAATTGGTTTAAAAGAAATAAGCATAATACATGTTCATGGCATGTGTTCAAACATGGCAGTACATAGAGTATGAACTCCAAGTCCCTCATTCTCCTTATGTGGAAACACTTCAAATACTTTGGTAAATATCTGTACCTAAATATGAATATATAAATGTAGTATGACATAAATGCAGTCCTACTACCTATTTTATTCTGTAATGCTTTTTGCATCCAACTCCAGTCAGCTTCTGAATCACCTTCATAACCACCTACAGGGCAATGGGGCCCTTTACTGCTTATCATTTTAACAGAGCAAAATTCTAAACCAGAACAGTGCAAAGACATACACAGAATAATTATGGAAGTCATCATGAATACCACATTATTTATATTGGATGTTTTGTGAAAGACATCTTTCTCTCTAAAGGAATGCAGATTTGACTAAATCTGACCCAAAACGGCATCAAGAAGGCTGGAGGAGATCACAATTTTGGCTCTAAGCAACGGAAATACAACCTCTACACTGCTGCCAGCTCTCGTTCAACAGAAACAAACCACACATTCTGGAAAAGCACAACTGAGTTTGAGGCAGCAGGGCATATGAGGAATTCATCACAGGGGTCTCCGAGAAGCATGCATTACATGATCACTAACACACATTCTCCACCTTCTTGGAACTCTCTCTCAGCAATGGCCAAAGGCACAGCATCAGAGTACACGGCTCTAAACACAATTCTAGCAAGAGCTAAAATAGTTCAGCCCATGCACCCAGCTCTTGAATGTTCTGACATAAAAGATGAATTTTAGAATACCCAGGAGTTAACACAGAATAAAGAGAGTAGCAATGGGTATACACTTTCACTTGCTTTCTAAAGGGTGTTTTCATTTAAATAGTCATTTGATACAAAATTATTTCTCCATATTAAAAAATTCTTTATGATACCTAATATAAACTAAACCCCTGTGAAGAAAATACCATTTTACACATACAACTCTCTCTTCCCTCCGTTCTCTCAACCCAGTGCTCCAAGGCTACTGAGAAATCTTGTACTTTTACATGCTTGTCAACTTTGAATGCAATCTTTCTGGAAAGCTACAGGCAGTCTCAAAGTAAACCTTAAAATGTTTACACTCTTTGCCCCTGTAAACCCATCCCTGAGAATTTACTGTAAGGGGAAGACTTTAAATAAACAAAATGTTATGATGTCCAAACATCTTCCCCGTTGCACTATGTAGACAGTTGGGGAAATGCATACATCACATATTAGGTACCACACACAGCACTATAAAGCACACACGTGCTGGGGAACGCCACCGAAGGAATTAAGTGGGAATAGGATTGTGGGTCTTTTTTGTAAGTCTTTAACATCATTTTTCCTTTGATGTGAAAACAGATTTGAAGGCTTAGAATGGCTTCTGGCTTAACTACTGCCTGAGATCCCATCACTGTGTGCATTGGTGTGTAATCTAGGTGGGCCCCACATGGTGCTGGCAGAGTACACATGCCTCTGAGCCCCAGAAGCACAACAAAGGTGACACTCCCCAGACAAACCCCAGTTTTGATAAATCCATGGAATTTGGTTAAGTTTTGCTCTGGGAAACCTTGATTCTTGCTCAGATCCCAATGCCCTGCTGTGGCCAAGTCTTTTTCCAATTACCCTGATGAGTTAATCACAGCCCATCCTCATGCACATTATCCCAGCTGCACCGCATGGGGACCCCCCCCCCCCCCACCCCCCCAATTAATCATCTAGTTAATCGTCTCTCTTCTCCAAAGCTTCCACTTGTCCATATTCAGTAATTCAAGCAGCCTTTACTGGTGACTTCACCTGCTGTACCTATGATAAATACTTGTGACATGCTGTACACAGTTCTGGGTGCTATGACAAAAAACAAAGCAGGCAGTTTCTGCCCTCAATGAACCTACAGTATACTGAGGGATAAAAAGAAGCAGTCCACCGCCCCGTGGCTAAAGAGTCACTCTGACAGGGAAGGCACTCCCCAGACTTGAGGGTGATCAGGCTAGTGAATTCTCAGGGGAGCACAGGCACAGCTGAGGGGAAGTGCATAAGGAACATACAAAAGGAAATGTATTGAGACGTGAGTTAATGGTACTCAAAGAATAATGAGAAAAAAAGGCTGGCAAAGTCAGCAGAGGTCAGATCACAGGAAAGAGTCTGGACTTGACCTTGAGAAGTAGGAAGCCACTGAAAGATTTAGATGGAGAAGTGACTCATGTGACCTGGTTTTTCATTTAAAGAATTTCCTTTTGGAGGGTAGATATGAAACTGATAGCAAGACAGGAAATGTTGGAGGTAAGGAAAGCAGTGAGACTGCTGCAGTTTCCTGGGTGAAAAGTCACCATGGCTGAGCTAGGAAGAAAACCAAACTGGGGCCACTCGGGGTGTGTGTGGGGAGAACAAAGCTGGGAATCAGGTGAGGGAAGGCGAATCCTGCCTGGGCTTCTGGTTCAGATATCTGGAAAGAGCAGCAGAGTCCACCAGGGCACTAAGTGCACAGCACTTAGGACATGGTGGCCACAAGCCTGGGACATGCCCACAGTTGGCGGGAGGCACTATTCCACATCTCAATTTCGAGTCTCAAGAGGAACAGACTTGTCCCAACTTCATTAGAAGAGTGGAGGGGCCCAGAACAGAGCCCTGATCAACAACGTTAAGAGACAGGAGGAGCCAGGTGCGATAGCTCATGCCTGTAATTCCAGCACTTTGGGACGCAGGGGCGAGAGGATAGCCTGAGTTCAGGGTTTCAGACCAGTCTGAACAACATAGTGAGACCTCATCTCTACAATATGTAAACAATTTAGCCAGCATAGTAGCGCACACCTGTGGTTCCAGCTACTTGGAAGGCTGAGACAAAGGATCACCTGAGCCCAGCAGGTTGGGGCTGCGGTGGTCATGAGTGTGCCACTGCACTACAGCCTGGGTGAGACTCCAACTCAAAAAAAAAGAAAGAAAACAGGAGAGAGGGAGCCACACAAGGGAAAGGGAGGCAGAAAGGAACCCACAGATGTGGTCCCAGAGTCACAGACACCTAGGAAGCAGCTCCGTGGCGCCCAGCTGAGAGGCCCATGGGGGGGGGGGGGGGGGGGGGGGGCGCGGGCACACAGGGCAGCAGCCAGATGCCCACAGGAGGCCTCAGCAAGGGAAGCCTCTGGCCACAGCTGCAGCCAATGCAGCAGAGGAGCAAGGAGTAACTCAGGCGAGGTGATGGCCAGGGAGCAGTCAGCCACACAGGCAGGACGGAATGGAGCGAGGCCTGTGGGTGTGAAGGAGACAGTTTGTCTGTATGCACAGCTTTCAAGATGGAAGAGACGTGGTGATGTTCAGGAAAAAGGCAG
The DNA here is from genome assembly GCF_000164805.1 of Carlito syrichta. Lineage (NCBI taxonomy): Eukaryota > Metazoa > Chordata > Mammalia > Primates > Tarsiidae > Carlito > Carlito syrichta. The sequence continues at coordinate 553,305 of NW_007252217.1, read as the reverse complement.
AGAACAAACAGGGCTGACAGCAGAGAGCTGGGATCGCCCCGACTGGAAAGGGCGAGGTCCTGCAGAGCACAGGTGGGACAGGATGGCACCCCCTGAAAAAAGGGTGCTGCCCAAGAAGAGGGCTGCAGGCTAGGAAGTTGAGGTGACCCTGATCTCTGCAGCCATGTGATCTCCCCAGCTCTGCCCAGCAGTGTGGGCATCGGTCAGTGTGCCCGTCCACAAACCAGATGTGTCAGGTGGGCACAACAGGAGAGCCCACTCTCCAGGACTCAGCAGAGGAGAGCTGGGCCCAAGCAGGCATGACAGGCAAGGCAACCTAGCCGGTAGCTGATGTCCACAGCTCGGGGACATGCCAGGGAGGTGGGAGAATGTGGTGGGAGGGGCTGCAGGGGGTGCAGAGAGGAGCCCGCACAAGGAGTGGCAGGAGGACAAGTGGAGGTCATTGGGAACAGAATCTGCACTCTACTCTCTGGCCACAAGATATGGCCCAGGCAGCTGATACCTCCCAACCCACCCCACTCTGCTATTCTCTGTGGCTCCCATACCCACTGCCCACCTTCCTACCGCCTGTCTACCGCCCTGCAGAATGCCAGTACGTGGTAAACCACACTGAACTTCCTATCCCTCCAGTGGAAAGAAACCCAACTTCCCCAAGACACCATCTCCCTGAAGTCCTCTTGCAAGAGGAGGGTGCTCGAGCCTCCCGTGTTGGGTCCAGATTACCTCTAAATGACTGATCTCCATGCTCACATGCCAGCACCAGCAGCCAATGTCCTTCACTGTACATGCCAACTCCATGAGTCGCTTGTGTGTAAACACTCCCAGCACCAGCCCAGTCTCCCTCTACCTTCAGGCCCTGCTGTAGGGAATATGTGTTCTTTACAGGAACAACCACTCGATACAGGCTTGCCTGCTCACAGGAGACAAGGAGTGAGCTTCAAGAGGCACTGGCAGCCATGGGTGGCAGGCTCACAGCAAGGGCACAGCCTGTGACTCCCTAAAGATAATAGATTATGTGACGCTTTTGAACACCAGTACAGTAATTAAGAAAACACAATAGGAACATAACAGAATGACTGCTCCTTGGATCTCTGTGCCCGGCTCCACTGCCACATTCTAGCTATCACACCACATCTTCTGGGTAAAAGCGTTTTGTGACCTTTCTCAGCCATCTTCACTGAGCAGTACTCCCATCCCGACCCTCCATCTCTGAAAGCCTCATGCCAGAGCTATAAGTGTCATCACTCTACCTTATTTTTAAAGAAAGGGAAAGAAATAAAAAGTTACTCTGCAACTTTTGTTAATTTTATACTGTTTTAAAACAAGGTGCTCATCACCAATATTTCAGAATCTTCTAATATGGTTCATCCATTATGGATCCAGAATCTGGTAACTTAAGTATTGTTTTCACATTAGAGCAATTCAAACAACTCTGGCAATGCAATTTTGGCTATGAGAATTGCAACCCACTCCTGCTGGCATCCAGCATTGCTACAGAACCTGTATGGTGTTCTGAAACCAACCACTTAAAATCAGGGTCTGCTATTAGTTAAAACATCAGTACCAGAAAGTGTGCACAGGGGACACCCAGCGCATACTTCCTGGTGCACGTTAGGAACTCCTGGACTAATGGAGGGAGACTTTTGTCACATTCACTGTCAGAGCCAGTAGATAAAATGTGCCATGCAGATAGGTCAGCAAGGACTCCCACCAGAGTTCTGGGACACCAGGCTCTAGGAGACACCTGAGGTATCCTGGGATGCTTCCCCTCTCCCACCTGAGTCAGGACTCATCCTTCTCTGTGGATATGCCCCCTTCAGCATGTCACACAGTCCTGCTCCTGTTTCTCTGGCCTTCAGGCTGCCACCACTGCCCTCCTACCCCATCGTGATAGCTCAGCAGTGAGCCAAGGGTGCCATGAGGCTCTCCCAGTCCCATCAGTGGGAATCATCTTCCCCAGCTCTAGGACAGATAGAAATGTACCTATCACGGCTACCCAACACTGAGCTGGCAATCCAGGCAGGGCACTTCTGTTTAGCTCCTGTAGTCCCTGGCTGGCTCTGTATGGGTCTCTGCCTTTCAGATCTTTGGAAAGATAACTTCTTTCACTGGATGAGAAAATTCCACATTTTTGTCCTCCCACTACGAACCTTTTCAACACACAAATCAGCAAGGGTCACCAAGAGAGTAAGAAAAACCAACACAGAAAAAGTAGTAAGTAAACTATCCAGGCAAGCAGTTTCTTTTTTGTCTCCAAAGGAAACAATGTAGCCAATTTTTAATTGTAAATCCAGGGAAGAAGGGGCCTGAGCCTACTGAAGATTCACCTAAGTCACAACTCATTTAGCTTGAAACAAGCAAGTTATTGCTGTGTTTAGTTCTTTCACCAAGAATATTAAAGGCAACCTTAAAAAGTGCAAGAAGAGGTCAGAAATCTGAAGTCGTATAATCAACAGGGGGCAGGTAAACATGGGGAACGTGACAGCCGTCATCTCACAAGCCTGAACTGCATCTTTAAAGCTCTAATAATAGAAATGTGGCCATACTGGCTGAGTGTAAAAAGCCTAGCCAAAAAAGAGGAAACCCACCACCTGCCTCTCTGTCTGCTACCATGTTTGTGTTAGGGACAAACCAAGATCATCATTCATATTTTACAGGGAGTAAATGCTCAGAGCCTACCTTCCTGACAAGAAGGCTAACGAAAAGACAAACTTAAAATTTTTAACTTACCAGGGGAAAAACTCACAACAAATTCAGCTGACCTCACTTATAAGCCTTCCTCACTAAGAGTACCTGGGACTTCTGCTTTTTCTCCAACTACATTTCTATTTCTTACTAGCAAGTAACAAGAATGAAGTCATTTTCAGATATACTGACACAGCTTCCTAAACATGTTGGACACACAAGTTACCTGGGCGTTATTATTACAAGGAGATTCCAAACCTCATTTCCTATCTATTGACAGTCTTCAGAGAGAAATCTGGAAGTTTCAATGTTTAGACATACCTTGGGAGACTTCTACGCTAAGGTTAAGGTTTAAGAAATAACTGTGGCAAGGGCAACGCCCTAACAAGACAGTAAACGAGAAATCCACTGTCTGATTCACTCATCACCTCCTCATTCATTCCATCGGCCTCAGTATACTGCTACTAACATGTTGCTCGCTGGCACTCCTGAGGGCCTACTGTGTGCTGTGCCCTGCACCACAGTCACACATGTGTTACTTCACTCAGTGGGAACCACTACCTTTTGGAGTCCACACTAGTCCTAGCCCCAACTTGTACATAAGGGAATGGAGGTTTTACATAGTCTACTCGAGGTCACACAGTTTGTAAATGGCTGCTGGTTCAAAATCACCCACTACACTGTTCAATTCCAAGCACCAAATAAGAAAAAGTGAACACATGGTAAGAGTTAAATGGAAGCTTTAGATCTCTGTTACCAGTGGCTTCCCTGATTTCAACTTAGTGTTTAAATCTGTGTGTGAAGCCGGGCTCGGTGGCTCAGCCTGTAATCCTGCGCCTTTGGGAGGCTGAGGTGAGTGGATTGCCTGAGCCCACGGGTTCGAGATCCGCCTGGCCAGCGAGACCTCATCTCTACAATAAATCAAAAAATCAGCTGGGCGTGGTAGCACGCGCCTGTAATTCCGGCTACTTGGAAGGCTGAGGCGGAAGGATCGCCAGAGCCCAGCAGGTCGAGGCTGCGATGGCTGGGAGCGGCCACTGCACTCCAGTCTGGGTGACAGAGTGAGACTCCAACCCAAAAAAAAAAAAAATCTGTGTGTGACTCATGTCTAGCTTAAAACTAAAACTAAATATAACAAATACTTTGGATATAAGATCATTATCTAATTGCTTGGAAAAAGGCAAGTGACTATCTCCAGTTATCACTTACAGGTAATACCCTAAATGGGGTGGAGCTGTAGACTTGTGCTGAGATGCTGCTGTTGATGAAAGTGAAGCTCTGAACAGTCTGCTCAGCAGCCAGGCCTTCACTGTTGGAGGGGAAAGGGAGGCCACATGAACCGCGAAAACATTTAACCTGGACTCAAACTACAAAAACGACTATCTGACTGATACTAACCTCAAAATCTAGGTTGGCGATCAAGCTTCAGTTCTATTAATATTTCATGGTGACACTGTAAGCACAATGAAATTCACAAGGGGTCCCACTATGACAACTGTATCAAGATTATAGTGTTTAGGTTTTATCTATTCACATAACTGTATTGTCAGATTTAGGGGGGAAATGACTTTGAAAGAGTCAATAAATGGCTTCACAGGAACATGTCATGGAGATCTGCTAAACAATGGTGACTACATCCTACAGTATACAAAAACCTACACATAATTGACAGCCCAATACACACATGTGCTCTCTCTGCACATTAATTATATCCTAGAGAAATGATCACCTACGTATATATATCAAGAGACAAGTATGAGAAATGTTAATGCAGCATCATTTAAAGCAACACCCTACAGGTCCAGCAAAAAGAAAGCTGGTGACTATGATAGCATCATATGGGGAAATACTGAATTGCAGTAGGAAGAGAATGAACGAGAGTCATAGGTAGCCAAGCAAAGCTTGCAAATGTCAAACTAAAACAGCAAATTGCAAATGATGACCTTCAGCATGGTACCAATTCGTTTTAAAACATGTTTATCTACAGATACATAACAGGTACAGTAAAAATATATAAAGCAACACAGAGGAATACCAAACAGTCAACACTGAACTCGGGACAGTTCTGAGGTAGGAGGGAACAGAGTGGAGGCTGCAGGTGTTTCCCCCCTCACACGCTTTGTCATGTTTTATTTCTTAAGAATGGTGGCAGGTCCTGAGTGTTAATCTTAACTAATCAAGCGAGCAATCACTTGAATCGGAAAATGTGAATGCTATCCCCAGTACTGGTAACTTGAATGGTATTTTAAGATTGCAAATTCTGTATCACATAAAATTGCAGGCAAATATTAACAATTCCATTTGGTTCAACCTAATATTAAGAATTCTTTTTATGAAGAGCAAAACACTAAAAATCACCCCCCACCCGAATTTACTATAGTCTATATCAAATGGTAAGGCTAAGGAAATGGGAAATGGAGAAATAAAACTGAAGCAGAAAGAATTACTTAATTGTCAAAGGATGAAAAACAAAGAAAACCATTTTTCAAAGTACTTATACACACTAATATAATACAAAACCCTTATATATATATATAAACTGAAGTTCAGAGGAGAAATGACTGGCCCGAGGTCAAAGAGGTATTTAACAGTCAAAACTAAATCCACATCCTGCTCCAAAATTAGTCACCAGACATTCATCAGAAGGTCAACAAATAAGTGACTTATCTTTAGTTCCAAACAAAGACAATAAAAGAAAGAATCAGTGAAGTTACATATAAAGTTCTAAACTATAATGTTTGAAAAACAAATTCATTTTAAAAAATAACATTTTAAGTAGTGATAAAGCTATTGGATTAGCTCAGAATCCAGTGCTTGTATAATTAAATAGCACTAGCATGAAAAATGATACACTCTAAGCAGTCTGTCTTTCAATCTCTTCCTCTCTTCTTTTTTTTTTTGAGTTGGAGTCTCACTCTGTCGCCCAGACCGGAGTGCAGTGGCACGCTCCCGGCAACTGCAGTCACGACCTGCTGGACTCTGGCGATCCTTCCACCTCAGCCTTCCAAGTAGCTGGAACCACAGGCACGCAGTACCACATCCTGCTAATTTTTTTGATTTATTGTAGAGATGAAGTCTTGCCAAGTTGCCCAGGCGGGTCTCGAACCCGTGGGCTCAGGCAATCCACTCACCTCAGCCTCCCAAAGTGCAGGATTACAGGCTTAGCCACCGAGCCCGGCACTTCCTCTTTTCTTAAATGTTAAGTACAAATGTACCCTTTTTGCAAGAATGTTGAAAGACAATATTTTGAGAAAATATTAAAGGAAACTTGGAGGCACCCTAAAAGTTTTTCAAAGGTAACAGCAGCAGATATTTGAGTGAATAAATATCACTCTTAAGAAAAACCACAGAACTAAAGTAAGTAACACAGGATAGGGAGAAAGATTTCTTCCTGAGCTAAAAGAGGCAGAAATAGAAAGAAAAGGGTTAGAAAAGCACACGTGATAACTTACAAAAGAGGATTAACAGGGACAAGCCACAGCAAGCAGCACAAGGAACAGTGGCAGCCCTGCCACATACAGTCCGATGGGAAAGGAATCGCTAGCTCCCCACCGGGCTGGCAAGGGGGCTCCAGGGTAAAAGAGGCAATGAACTGGCCAAGATGCTGATGTACCTGGGCCATTTCTGCATGTGCTGGGCACCTGAGAAACAGGCCTCCTAAAATCTACCAATGCCTGAGATTAACATCTTCCATCCTCTTATCTGGGCCTCCTTATGATTAGCAAAGAGAAAGGGCAAGCCACCCCGGCCCGCTCAGTAGTAACCAGCAGCCTGACAGTCCGGTGGCTCTGCACCAGATGCCCTAGGGCTGGCCTGTGCCCTCCACGGGGCCCACAAGGACAACAGCTGCCAGGACACATGCACATACACCGTCGGGGGAGACCAACCTGCCTCTGACTTCAGCTCCGCTAGAAGCCCGCTGCTCCTCCAGGTAGCTCCTGGGTCCTGGCCGCCTATAGAATGACTGCGCTCTTGAACTACTGCAGCCGCCAATAAATTGTCCACATTTACCACTTCTGGGTCAGAGCTGGTGTCAGACAAATCATAATGAGCTACAACTGGAGGTCCATCTAGGGAGGAAAGAAAATGTATACTGGTATCTAACTCATGGGTGAAAAACCCTTCTGAAACCAAGTCAGAGCCCTCTAAATGCCAGCTGCCTCCACCTTCCTCTAGCTGACGGGAAAGCTCACTTCACATGTTACATGACGTGGACGCGGAAGAGAACCCGCGCTCACAAAGATGATGGACACATTTTGCAAGGAGGAAAAGGAGTGTTACATGAAGGACAGAAGACAAGACTAGCTGAACAATGTGATACTGATTCCCGTCACACTCCTACAGAGCAACAGATTAAGTAAAAAGGGATGACTCCAGAGAAAGGGAAAGTGATTTGTTAAACAAAACAAAACAAAAACTGATAGTGAAAACAATTCCAACCCAATTTATGTTTTTAAGAGAATGAATCTAGTTCTTTCTCTTGTAGGCAATACTAAAAGTCCCTGGTAGATTCAGAAAATAAAATATATTTTCCTACTTCATGAAGAAATACGGTGAACACTAGAGCTCTAGTGACTAACTTAACTCTTTCCAGTAAAGCCCTTTTTAAATAACAAGGATATTAGATATACTTTACAACATTCTACAAAAAGACAATACCCACAAAACCCATTTTCGGGATTTTGCTTTGGATGTCTTATGAGGGGTATGTCGAATTTCTTTTCCCTAAGAAATACAACCAGCTCACATTCCAAATGAATGATATGCAATCTTACAGGTGACTGCTACAGGAAGATACTCAAGGTCTTACTGGAAGAGATCCCTTCCATTCCAAGTTATCCTTACTAGCTGAAGGCAGTTGGGTTCCAAAGTCATTACACTGCAGCATTCATGCTAACATGAATATTCATGCTTGTAGGATACATGCTTTAAAAATGCTAATGATACCCTTCAAAAAATGTAACAGCAGAAAGCAAAATTAAAGATCTCATTCAAATAAGAAATTCCTTGACTACCCCCATTTTAAAATAAAGCAGAAAAAAGAAATGCTGCTCCTTGCCCAGCAGCTGTTTATGAAGTGCTAGCAAACCACAGATTTCCATAAAGGCTTTAAAACATAACCCAACAAGTAGATATTAAACACACCTATTTTATGAAACTCTTGAATATGAAGGAATACATACGCCAATGAATCATAAAAATATACACAATGAAAGACTACTGTTTTAATATAAATATCCATTGTGTAGATTTTTACTAAACAAACACACTTGGGGTGTTGATCCCTTAAAACCAAACTCCCAAACCACAGTTTATGCAGCAACATTTTAAAAATGAAAAATGACTAAACATAAAAGCAAATGAGTGGTTAGGTGCCACTGTATACAGAACACACATGTCATAATATGAAATTCTGACGATCATGACAGTTTTAGTTGACTACTTAAAACCAATTTCCAGTTAGTTCCCCTTGAAGGGTAAATCAAGTTCATCAACGACCAAAAAATTCAACAGTGTAGTCTTGGTATCAGTTGGTAATAAATTTTAGCTCAAATAGCTAAAAACTGGTTCATATTTGAGGGTTATTTTTTTTTCCTAAAAAAGAAATGAAAGCTGCATCCTTCTATGGTGTTCTCGTCAGAGTTCAAAATGATTATTATAAAATCAAGATACTGTGTGATGTCCAATACTTGGGTGCATAAGATATGAGGGCCAAGTACAATATTGACTATTTGACCATAGGTTCTGCTTTTTAAGGACCTTTTTTTCTTTAGATGATTGCGATAAATTATGTAGTGACTTCCTTTAAAATATATATGACAATACCATTCAGAGACTCTCTCCCTCGCATTCCCCACCCCATCCCCAAATTGAGGGAACAGGTCAACAGTCAAGTCAAAATTGTACCACTTCTACATGGACAGTCATGCAAGCAGTTTGAGTGTGGACATACATGCAGAGCGACATCACCTACCCATGGAAATAATTCGTCTGACAGTCTTCATCAGTAGGAAATACAAGCATAAACTTGTTATCTGGCTCCATTCTTGTATCTTCCATATTTCCAAACAGCATACCTTATAACTTGGCTTAAATTTAGTATTCATCATAAACAAAGAGCAATATTTCATATTTCAATTATGCTTAAAAGTTAAAATAAAGATCACTGTCATTTTTCATTTCCAATATCTTCAAACAGTACATTAACAGCATGCAAACTTCAATAAAATAATGAATGGTTGCCTTTCCGATTTTGTCTTCCAACAAGAAACCAACAACTAAGGATCTTGGGTTCCAAGGGTATCTTACACCCACTGTTACCAAACCAAGATTAAATAAGATATATTTAAAGCACCTGGCACCAGGACCTGTACTCCAAACTACTACATGAATATTAGCCACCTGATAATGATACTTTGTGATATTCCTTTACAATGTGATTCTTGCTACACCAAAGTTAGCAACAGGTAGGATCTATAGTTATTTTATGTGCTTCATAAAAGTAGTATCTCTTGGGCAATCCCCTCGGGAGCCTTTCTGTCCTTTCAATAAATCCTGCTTTTAAAAAAAAAAGTAGTATATCTTGAAGGAAAAAGAAAAATCCAACTCCTGAGGAGGAGCTAGGAAAACTCAGCATATTAATGACTAAAGAAGCAGCTATTTGATTCTATCAATTCATTGCAAGATAGAACAAACATGGAGATATTGTCCTTACTCTCACTTAATTATTCCTCCATGCTGTTAAATCAACTGCATTGCTACTAAGAGACTGCTTTGACTTTGAAGAACTTCAAGTAAAGATTTAGTCGTTAAACATAAGCACATTCCATACTTACATTTAAGATTACCCAAACTGCACATTCCCTGATCTGCCAACACTGACATCTGTCACAATCTTAAAACATGAATTTGTAATAATGAACTTAACTGGGTTTTCTACAGTCATTAAAAGCATCTCTCTAAAGAGGCAAAACAATTAGTTAATAACTATTCAATCTGTGGTTAATTCAGGTGCTGTTCTCCTGATAGAAATCTTTGCCGTTACAATTACTACGCAAGAAACACTAAAGGTCGATAAATCCACCAACTACTTTTCATTTCAAAACATCCCCTCACCCATATAAAGCTAGAAGTAGGTGTACATCCTCTCTCGTGCCCTAGCCTGTAACAAATAGGTTCTAACTGTCAAATACCAACACACATGTGTATCTGCGTTGTCACACATTCCTGAAAAAGTAAGCTTCACCATTTATGATCCTAAGCCTCCTGTATGATACCAGTCAATGTTTCATTTAGGAATTAGTCTCCTTTTCAAATATATCCTAGAACTCCCAGAAAAAATCCAAATCACAAAAACACAACCTAATTTTCCTTTACTTGTTTATCCAGAATAAATTCCTCTTCTCAACCAGAAGCACAGGATTTGAAAACTGTACAAGGTAATGAAATAATTCACCACTTTCCTGTTGCATTCACAGATAAGAACACCACACAAGGGGAACCAGCACTGACTCCAGCTGCTCCGTAGCTGAAGGGAGGAGGTGCACATGGGAGGAGGCTGGCCCCTCTCAGTAGCCAGGCCAATGCCAGACTATCATTCTTAGCAGCTTGATTCTAACTTCACTTTTAAAATAGGAGTGGTCAAGGGATTTCTTATTTGAATGAAATCTTTATCTTTGCTTTCTGCTGTTACATTTTTTAAAAGGGTAGCATTAGCATTGTTTTTTTTTTTTGAGTTGGAGTCTCACTCTGTCGCCCAGACTGGAGTGCAGTGGCCGCTCCCGGCTACCGCAGCATCGACCTGCTAGGCTCCAGCGATCCTTCCGCCTCAGCCTTCCAATTAGCTGGAACTACAGGCGCGTGCTACCAAGCCTGGCTGATTTTTGATTTATTGTAGAGATGAGGTCTCGCCAAGTTGCCCAGGCGGGTCTCGAACCTGCGGGGCTAAGACAATCCACTCACCTCAGTCTCCTAAAGGCGCAGGATTACAGGCTGAGCCACCAAGCCCGGCTAGCATTAGCATTTTAAAGCATGTATATCCTACACATTCTTACACTTGAAACAAGGGATCTTAAAAACTGTCTAGCTGGGGACCTCAGAGGGGAAGGTGTGGGTGTGACAGACCGAGTGGCAGAAGCCAGCCTTGAGAGCAGCAGGCAGAACCTGCACTTCAGCAGAACCTACTCCCAAGAAGAATAGCAGGTGCATTACACACCAGCTCATCCACCAAGTCAAAAATTTACATTTGTAAACAAAATACTTATGTTGTATTTTTATTACTACCAATCACAGAGAAAATATATGCAGAACAATCTGAACAGAAAGCAGTCATTTTCCAAGCATCTCTTAGAAAAGAATTACATCAACAAAGACAAAAATCTATATAGAAAAGTGCCATCTCTAGAAAAGCAGCCTTAAATATCAAAAACTGCATGTGTGTATTTTTTCAGAATAACATCATAAAGCTATTTTAGTAAAAAATAAAAATGTCTAAGAAGACAGCTACATGGAAATGAAAAGCAGAAATATGCACTGAAACACTAAGATTTAAGTAATTTAAAAATAAAATAGAATCAGACCAGGCATGGTGGCTCATGCCTGTAATCCCCGTATTTTGGGAGGTGGAGGCAAGAAGACTGCTTGAGCCCACAGGTTCAAAACCAGCCTGAGTACCACAGTGAGACCACATCTCTACAATAAATCAAAAATTAGCCAGGTGTGGTGGTGCATGCCTGTAGTTCCAGCTACT